>NC_007279.1:55000-62330 GCF_000002445.2 Trypanosoma brucei brucei TREU927 | reverse complement strand
ACCACCCGCAGCATATTAAAATGCGACTTCACTCCTAAATATCGATCGATAAGGGAGCGGAGAAAACTAAGCACCTTCTAATACTTCATCCCCCGATCAACTTCATAAATTTTATAATGAAACCAGCTTACGTACTGTTTTTCCCTCTCCAAACGAGTTGCCATCATCGCATTATGGTAAATATATTTCTAAGTCTTCGACAGCAAGATACAGCTTCCATTACAACGTTGCCCCGCTTATTTTTCTTGTTTTGTATTTTCATACACAAAATGAACATTATTGCGTATAATTAAACAAAGTGCACATTATTGCGTATAATTAAACAAATTGCACATTATTGCACATTATTGCATATAATTAAACAAATTGCACGTTATTGCGTATAATTGCACAAATTGCACATTATTGCGTATAATTAAACAAATTGCACATTATTGCACATTATTGCATATAATTAAACAAATTGCACGTTATTGCGTATAATTGCACAAATTGCACGTTATTGCATATAATTAAACAAATTGCACATTATTGCGTATAATTGCACAAATTGCACATTATTGCGTATAAATGCACATTATTGCGTATAATTAAACAAATTGCACGTTATTGCGTATAATTGCACAAATTGCACGTTATTGCGTATAATTGCACAATTTGCACGTTATTGCGTATAATTGCACAAATTGCACGTTATTGCGTATAATTAAACAAATTGCACGTTATTGCGTATAATTGCACATTATTGCGTATAATTAAACAAATTGCACGTTATTGCGTATAATTGCACAAAGTGCACATTATTGCGTATAAATGCACATTATTGCGTATAATGGCACAAAGTGCACATTATTGCATATAATTAAACAAATTGCACGTTATTGCGTATAATTGCACAAATTGCACGTTATTGCGTATAATTGCACAAATTGCACGTTATTGCGTATAATTAAACAAATTGCACGTTATTGCGTATAATTGCACAAATTGCACGTTATTGCATATAATTAAACAAAGTGCGCATTATTGCGTATAAATGCACATTATTGCGTATAAATGCACATAATTGCGTATAATTAAACAAAGTGCACATTATTGCGTATAAATGCACATTATTGCGTATAATTAAACAAAGTGCACATTATTGCGTATAATTGCACAAATTGCACGTTATTGCATATAATTAAACAAAGTGCACATTATTGCGTATAAATGCACATTATTGCGTATAATTAAACAAAGTGCGCATTATTGCGTATAAATGCACATTATTGCGTATAATGGCACAAATTGCACGTTATTGCGCATAATTGCACAAATTGCACATTATTGCATATAATTAAACAAAGTGCGCATTATTGCGTATAAATGCACATTATTGCGTATAATGGCACAAAGTGCACATTATTGCGTATAAATGCACATTATTGCGTATAATTGCACAAAGTGCACATTATTGCGTATAAATGCACATTATTGCGTATAATTGCACAAATTGCACATTATTGCATATAATTAAACAAAGTGCGCATTATTGCGTATAATGGCACAAATTGCACATTATTGCGTATAAATGCACATTATTGCGTATAATGGCACAAATTGCACATTATTGCATATAATTAAACAAATTGCACGTTATTGCGTATAATTGCACAAATTGCACATTATTGCGTATAAATGCACATTATTGCGTATAATTGCACAAATTGCACATTATTGCATATAATTAAACAAATTGCACGTTATTGCGTATAATTGCACAAATTGCACGTTATTGCGTATAATTGCACAAATTGCACGTTATTGCGTATAATTAAACAAATTGCACGTTATTGCGTATAATTGCACAAATTGCACGTTATTGCATATAATTAAACAAAGTGCGCATTATTGCGTATAAATGCACATTATTGCGTATAAATGCACATAATTGCGTATAATTAAACAAAGTGCACATTATTGCGTATAAATGCACATTATTGCGTATAATTAAACAAAGTGCACATTATTGCGTATAATTGCACAAATTGCACGTTATTGCATATAATTAAACAAAGTGCACATTATTGCGTATAAATGCACATAATTGCGTATAAATGCACATTATTGCGTATAATTAAACAAAGTGCGCATTATTGCGTATAAATGCACATTATTGCGTATAATGGCACAAAGTGCACATTATTGCGTATAAATGCACGTTATTGCGTATAATTGCACAAATTGCACGTTATTGCGCATAATTGCACAAATTGCACATTATTGCATATAATTAAACAAAGTGCGCATTATTGCGTATAAATGCACATTATTGCGTATAATGGCACAAAGTGCACATTATTGCGTATAAATGCACATTATTGCGTATAATTGCACAAAGTGCACATTATTGCGTATAAATGCACATTATTGCGTATAATTGCACAAATTGCACATTATTGCATATAATTAAACAAAGTGCGCATTATTGCGTATAATGGCACAAATTGCACATTATTGCGTATAAATGCACATTATTGCGTATAATGGCACAAATTGCACATTATTGCATATAATTAAACAAATTGCACGTTATTGCGTATAATTGCACAAATTGCACATTATTGCGTATAAATGCACATTATTGCGTATAATTGCACAAATTGCACATTATTGCATATAATTAAACAAATTGCACGTTATTGCGTATAATTGCACAAATTGCACATTATTGCGTATAAATGCACATTATTGCGTATAATGGCACAAAGTGCACATTATTGCATATAATTAAACAAAGTGCGCATTATTGCGTATAAATGCACATTATTGCGTATAATTAAACAAATTGCACGTTATTGCGTATAATTGCACAAAGTGCACATTATTGCGTATAAATGCACATTATTGCGTATAATGGCACAAAGTGCACATTATTGCATATAATTAAACAAATTGCACGTTATTGCGTATAATTGCACAAATTGCACGTTATTGCATATAATTAAAGAAAGTGCACATTATTGCGTATAATTGCACAAATTGCACATTATTGCGTATAATTAAACAAATTGCACATTATTGCACATTATTGCATATAATTAAACAAATTGCACGTTATTGCGTATAATTGCACAAATTGCACGTTATTGCATATAATTAAACAAATTTCACATTATTGCGTATAATTGCACAAATTGCACATTATTGCGTATAAATGCACATTATTGCGTATAAATGCACATTACTGCGTATAAATGCACATTATTGCGTATAAATGCACGTTATTGCGTATAATGGAACGAAGTGCACATTATTGTGTGTAATAGTACAAGTTACGTACCGTCGCTCATTATTTCCTTGGTGAGGGCGGCTATATTTCTTTGTCCCTGGCGATGGCGGCCACCTCAACGTGGTGCCAGGGTCCAGTAACCCGTATCATCGGGGGAAGCCAAGAGTCAGTAGCGTTCCTTTCATGGGGAACACTGCTGTGCTCCGGCTACGGCATCATGCAACACAGGGATCAGCAGCGTCTTGCTGGGACACCGTTTTTCATTTGTCGGTCCCTGGGCACGTGCTAGCGTGCCATCAGGAGTATCATCCGCACTAAGATGCTGCTGTCCGGTTATGTGGAAGAGAATCCCGGCCCGTCGTTGCGCGGGATGCAGTGGAACTGCGCCGGGCTATCTCAAGGAAAGAGATTAGCACTCCACAAAACCCTTGTTGATGAGCGGATCGCCTTTTGTCTGTTGAGCGAGACAAGGATGACGTCTGGAGAGGCGGCTTGCTTTAGCGTTGCTGGTTACCAACATCACGGAATAGCTCGTAACTGCAAAGGAGGTGGTGTATCAATACTAGTGAGGGAGGACCTACCAGTCGAGACCGGTATGGCCGTTGTTGGTCGCATTGAACAAGTGCATGCAACAATTCATCTTGCACGTGGAACGGCGCTGACTGTCACGTCGGCATACATCCCACCAAAACACACCTTCACGGCAACTGACCTAGATACGCTTCTGACGACTGACGGTGCCCAGCTCATCGGTGCAGACGCTAACGCACACGCTTTGGCATGGGATCGCGCGAGCCCACCAAATACCAAGGGTGAAACCCTCACACAGTGATGCATTGACAACCAGTTTCTGGTCTGCAACACTGGTGAGTGCACCAGGTACGCGCGCCACCACGGGGAGTCCACCCCTGATGTGACACTGTCAAGGAATTGCACAGTGTACACGTGGACATCGCTGTATTCTCCCGATAGCGATCACCATCACATATTTTTCGACGTTATCGTTGGAGACGGCACAGATGCACTGAGCTGCCCGCGGCTTGGAAAGCCCATGTACGCATGGCTAAAAGCTGCCTGGAGGAATTTCCGTCTCAAGGTTGACGAGTACTGCAGGAAAATTGGTAGAGAGAAGAACGTCAACACCCTGGAACAGAAATTGAGCTCCGCCATCCGCATTGCGACGAAGGTCTCCGTCCCCCGTGGCTGCAGAGCAACGCCACCACATTGGACACCTGAGCCCGCGAAACTCGATGAAGAGATCGCTAGATGTGGACCCTCCCACCGAAGGGAAAAGTTGGTAGTGACACGTAAGCAGATCCTGGACCGTACCACAAAGAAGAGATGGAGCACGCTATGCTCCAGACTTGCGGTGTCAGACCGCTGCAGTTGGCACATTGTCAAGAAGGTATATGCGCCAGGACCACTAACCACACCGGCTGTACTTGTTGATAACGCGGCCATCACGGACTACCGTCAAGCTGAGAGGTTCATTAAACTGTACTCGTCCCGCGCAAGAAGGCACCCCGACGCACACCCACCGGCACCCATAAAGACGATAGCGAGTGAGTTCAGTCCCATCACGATGGCTGAACTACGGAGATCGATCAAACTGCTTCCGAGTGGATCCGCAGCCGGACCTGATTGCTTACACAACGAGGCACTGCAACATCTCGGTAGAACAGCGCTGAATGTTGTTCTGAGGCTATTCAATGAGAGCCTACGAACGGGAGCCGTGCCGTCTGCATGGAAGACTGGTGTTATCATCCCCATCCTGAAGGCCGGAAAAAAGGCGGAGGACCTCGATTCTTACAGGCCTGTGACGCTCACGAGCTGTCTCTGCAAAGTCATGGAGCGCATAATTGCCGCGAGGCTTAGAGACACTGTTGAGTCCCAGCTGACGCCGCAGCAATCAGGCTTTCGCCCCGGATGCTCAACGCTCGAACAACTCCTGCACGTCCGCGCTGCCCTCTGCCGTCCCACGCACCAATCTCGTACAGGTGCTGTATTTGTCGACTACGAGAAGGCATTCGATACAGTGGACCACGACAAAATTGCGAGGGAAATGCACAAAATGAAGGTATCACCCCACATTGTGAAGTGGTGCGTATCATTTCTGAGTAACCGAACTGGAAGAGTGAGATTCAAGGAGAACCTTTCCAGAAGCAGAACATTTGAGCGAGGAGTGCCACAGGGAACTGTCCTTGGACCAATCATGTTCATTATTGTCATGAACTCGTTGAGCCAATGCCTTGCAGAAGTGCCGTTACTGCAGCACGGATTCTTTGCAGACGACCTGACGCTACTTGCGAGGCACACAGAGAGGGATGTCATCAACCACACACTACAGTGCGGTCTAAACGTGGTGTTACAGTGGTCAAAAGAGTACTTCATGTCTGTCAACGTAGCGAAAACAAAGTGCACACTCTTCGGGTGTATAGAGCGCCACCCCCTTACATTGCAACTGGACAGCGAAAGAATAGGAGCTGACAGGACACCAAAGCTTCTAGGAGTAACATTCCAGTGTCTGCAGGGGATGGCAACACATGCGGCCGAAACGAGACGCAAGATGGACTTCAGACTACTGCAGATAGCAGCCATCTCAGCTTCTACATGGGGGCCAAGACGACAAGTACTGAGAGCTTTTTATCTAGCACTCGTACAGACACAAACCATGTATGACATTGAGGTATGGTACTGGGACGCTTCGGAACGAAGTCGCGACCTCCTTGCATCAGCACAACACAAAGGTAGTCGAATCATAGCCGGCATACCGCATGGGACGCGCAAAGAGGACTCTCTGCTGGAAGCAAACCTCCTGCCACTCAAGACGACCACTCTTGTGCGCAGCATGAAATTCATGCTGATGTGTGAGTCACGAGGCGGATGTTTGCGGCGCAGTGCTGAAGAAGTATACCACAGCAAACACCCAGTCAGAGCCCTACATTCCCGCATCATGCGGTCCTATCCCCACCTCCGCATTGAGCCACGCGAGCACCCACTAGAGACATCGACGCTCCGCCACAGCTGCCGACCGATATTTCACATGCAGATAAAGCCTGTGTGCACTGATGACCCTGACGATGTCAAAAGGGAGGCTTCCGAAAAGTGGATTGAACGACATTTTGCACGGAGGGGGAAGGAGCCACCGCGACGAGAGCACTACAAATTGTGGACTGATGGATCCGTGTCCCTCGGTGAGAAGTCCGGAGCAGCTGCCCTGCTCTATAGAAACAACACGCTGATTTGTGCACCCAAGACCGGAGCAGGGGAACTCTCATGCAGTTACAGAGCGGAATGCGTAGCATTAGAGATAGGACTGTAACGGCTGCTGAAATGGCTTCTGGCATATAGAAGCACACCGAGCAGGTTGTCCATCTTCTCTGACTCGCTGTCAATGTTAACAGCACTGCAGGCAGGCCCCCTAACCGTAACGGACCCAATTCTGAGACGACTATGGAGGCTTCTGCTTCACGTTCAGAGAAGGAAGTTGCGTATCCGACTGCAATTTGTGTTTGGCCATTGTGGCGTGAAACGGAATGAGGTTTGCGATGACATGGCCAAAAAGGCCGCAGATTTACCACAGTTGCGAGACACATGGATCCCCGACATCATTGCTTATGCGAAGCGAGTGCTTAGGTCGGAAGAAGTCCATGAGAACACTCATAGGTTTGGTATCACGGGCAACCACTTTCCAACAAAACATAAAGAAGAACTGACGAGGGAACAAGAAACGGCACTGGCACGCTTTCGGGTTGGGTCTTCAAGACACTATGGATGGATGTTGCGAAAGATCAACCCGAGTGTGCCTCCACAGTGCCGATGGTGCAACCCGCAACATGCAGCGATAGGGCCAACAATACAAACAGCCCCACTTGTTGCGACACGCACTCTTCAGAGAACCTCCGAACCGACCAAATGTACGGAATGTGATGCCACATACCAATGCCGCTCGAGTGCTGTAACGCATATGGTAAACAAGCATGGCTTTGTGCGAGCTGATGCCCTCCGGAGGATCAAATACGGCGATTCAACACCTGCAGTGGACATCCCCCGGGA
>NC_007279.1:0-50000 GCF_000002445.2 Trypanosoma brucei brucei TREU927 | reverse complement strand
CGTCACACTGTGTGGTACCACATATATATATACGAGGCAATGTTTCAATTATTTTTGGTGCATTGTGTTGCTATGTGTAAGTGCCACCAACTCTGTGAACCAAACCTATCTCTCTGTGTATATATTTATATACAATACAATAATATTTTGTCCCTCTCCAAACGAGAGTACATGCATGGGCTGGCATGAGCGGCACGCTCCGCGGCCGTGGGGCTCGAGGGTCACTTTGCGTCCCGAGGCGCTGAACCTTGATGCTTGGAATTTCATGCTCAGGGACTTTTGAAGAAGTCATATGTGTGTGCTTGTATATGTGTATGTGTGTTGTGTTACGTTGCGTCGAGTTGTTGGGGTCACATTTTTTACTATGTGTGTAGTCTCCTATTTTGCATCACGTTGTGACGGGGAGCGTTTTATTGGATGTGTGTGTATGGTCACTCGGATATTCTGCTATGCCGCAATTGTTCCATGCAAGAATAAAATTAATAGCATGCCATTGTGTTTTATAATAATATATTCTGTACGCCTTTATTTTGGGTGAGATTCCCATGTATATGACATCCAATATGTCCAAGAGGCAAGTGTATATTTATTTATATTTACATAGATCCCATATTTGTCGCACTGGTGGGGGGGGGGGGTTATGCTCACCATATCACAATATATTATATGCTGAGGGGACAACTTGCACACGTATGGGGAATTTATAGGAATATGATAATAAGCTCCTTTGTGTTTGCCGCTTTTCTAGAAATGTGAGAATAATGCAAACCGTATATTTTGTGGCTGTGAAGGTTTGTTATAATATATCGACATAGTTTTCCCCTGTACATACTAATAATATACCATGAGGCATTATGTGCACAATATGGGAGGTGTGGCTACTGTATATGTTATTTGTTAACTCTTCCTTCGGATGAAACACTACAGTGTCACACCTCTCCTTCTCATATCATATGTATGTGCTTCACCTCACATTATTACTCCATACCATCGTGTTCTATTGGAAGAAATGATGTGGAATGATAAGATTGAGTGAAAAAAGAAAAGATCAGAAAGGCATGACTATCTCTCTCTATAGTGTGTGGTGTACGCTGTTGATGCTTTGAAAGTTCTGCATCATCACGTGATATCTCATATACCCGTATGCCGCGCTTGTGCATACGTATGTGTATATATTTTCTTTGATACATTCTCGGCGTAATGGAGAGTGTCCATGTCAGTTATTTTTTGTTTCCTTCACGAACTTACGCACTTCAATGCGAATTTCCATCGTTTTACACACGGTGCAGTCGCTTAGCCCTATTATGCGAGGTGCGTGTGGTTGGGAAAAGATTAAGAAGAAGAGAGGCTTTAACCGATATGTTAGAGAGGCGCAAAAGTAATGTTCATTTCAAAAGGGATTTGGTTCTTTCTTTTCATTTCCTTCAAACTTTTTATTTCTACTGAATAAGAGGTTTTGATGGTGCATAAATGCGAACACTTGGTTCCTACCATCGTACATGTTTTTTTTTTTGTAAAAGTATTGGCTGTTGTGTCAAAATACACGCATGTTTGCGAGTAAGGAGAAACCCACGGCTATTGATGAAGTAAATGCGATTTGGCACAAAAATGAAAATTCCTCTATGCAATATACGCTTGTGGTTGTGAATTCCCATTATCGACATTGGAACTTCGAATGTCCTCGGCATGCTGTGGTGGCGAGCTGTTGTGGCGCACTTCTTCTTCCCAGTTAGAAGTTTTGAACACCAACACTCGGCGGGCTGTAAAAGGTGCTTCCACGGACCATCCCCTTCTTAGCACTCCACATGGAAATGTGTACCAATGTATGGGGATCGTGACTTGGGAAAATGTAGAGAGATCACAATTGCTTTGGGAGCAGAATATTTCATGCCAATCAACATGGAAAAGATATATCATACAATATTTGGAGGTCAACACAAGAGCCTCCTAACAATGTGCGCAGATAATTGACCTGGCAAACATGACAGGTAAAGCTAAAACATTTTCTTCGACTCCACATCCGTAAATAGGATGCTTTAATTTGAGCAAATAACAAAATGCTGAGCCTCTGGAATGAAGACGTGTCCCGCTACTTTCCTCGTGGGCTGTGAAATCATCTACGAGAAAGCTGCCCATTCATCAAATATCTTTACATTAGTGCTGTTAAATTTCCTGAACCGTTTCATACGTCAGCCCGCAACTCAAGATGGCGAGCGGTGTTGCGAGGAAATTCCTTGGTGTTTACATGCTTTCACATTTCTGCTAAAATGCAGGATTCCAAATCGTTCTCTATTGCGACTACTGCTGTTGCGTGAAGGTGAAAGTTCTCCCCTTTTTGTTGAAGGCGCCGTCATTCCGTAAGGTTTTAGTGTCTTTTTGACAAATTGACTGCTGAGTGCCGTTATTCTTTCCCACACACTCAAAAACTTTTTGATATCCCCCAACTGCGATAACCGCGTGCCTCACACTGCCCTGCACGGATCAGTATTGAAAGTTATTGTGAGAGCTCCCTAATCCACAATGATGGCATCCTTGTCATGAAGATGTGCGATAAGATTTTCCTTCCGCAGTAAAGCCATATCCCTTTCCACCAACTGGTAGTAATCCAAACCAAATGCATGACTACTCGATTTCTTACGTTGTCCAGTGAATCGCATTTTGGATGGATTTCCCATTTCTGCATTGGCTGGGTTTGTTTTACTGGAGATTCCGCGGCTTTTCTCTGTAGAACTGAAAGATGCATATGAACTGGCGTTGCTCTGGCCGCCATCATTTACAATAAAGTTCCTGTATGCTGCGTTGTAATGTTTTTTGCGAATTGCATACTCACAATAAAGAGAAGACAGGGCCTAACCTATTCTAACTCTAAATTGGGCTTTCTCGAGAAATCGCAGGACCTTCTCGGTATCGGAGCCACATGTTCTCATGTTGGCTGCGTCCAAATGCATTTTGCGATGTGATTTGTCTCTGAAGCCCACAGCACAGTAACCGGATCATGACTCAGAGGTTTTATTATAATGATCATGACGTTTACCAGTGTCTTTGTTGGCTGGAGAGATTTAGAGTACGTTCCTTTATTTATTGTTTTCATGGGATCTAAAACCACATCCAATTGCCCTCTTTCTATTCCGTAACCCACGCACTTGAGGGTTTCGGATTTTTATATTCATGGGTACGGATTCCGATACTCTCTCGGCACTCAAGTTTCATTTTTTCCGTGGCCAAATCCCACCTTTCGGCTGCTAAAGTATTTTCCTTTCCTTGGCATAAAATGTAGAACCATAATAATTTAACTTTCCACAGCTATAGCGTCAAACTCTACTAACCAGGAGAATGGACTTTTTTTTTCTCTCAAATACGGTTGGTAAAAAGCATCGGGTTGTATATCCTTCCTCCCATTTACATACTTCCTTCTGTGAAGCCAACTGAATCATTGGAAAACGTTTGTAAATGGGCAATCGTTTTCCAATGATTCATCTCAGGTACTGATGATTCGTTTATCTCTTCTAATCTATCTATATACGAATGCACATGATCCAACTCTTCTCTCAATTGAATATTCCCCTGCCTTATTCTACAATTCTCAACATTAATTCCTATCAACTGAGTTTGAATGCGCCAGCGCCTGTCACCCATTCGTGCCGTATCATTTCATACTTCTGGAATAGAACTGATTTATTTTACTCAAGCACCATTCATTTATTTCAAAACATCACTCGGGCTTCTTCAAAAGACCGTAAAAAATACAGCGCTTTGGGGCATATTGAAAGACACCAATGAATTCCGTAGGTAAATGAAGTTCACTTCCTTATTTTCAAAGAATACTTGAAACTCCCCATTTTCCAATTTCAACATACCGTCTGCATGCGACGTGAAGTTTCTGAGCGACGAACCATTTCCAATTGAAAATGGGGTTTGTTCCCTCTTTTATACAAAAGCTTTTGTTTATGTCAAGGCCTTTGTCCATTCTACATCCAGAATGGTCTGTGGAGTTGCCGTTGACATATCTGTGAAGCTTACATTCGCAAGAAAAATTTAAGTCTACTTCCAAAACTGACCTCTAATGCCCTCTTCCACTCAGAAACGTTCAGGGGAAAAAAGTAAGCATATTGGCGGTGATAAAATTTAAACGTTCCTTACGCAATTTCGCAGAAGTTGAGCGTCGATAGTTGCATGAGTGAACACATCCCTCACTACGTTAAACAAAAGAAAATTAACGACCCCCGAATATTGTAATCAAAAGATAGTATGCCCATTTCAGAAATAAAATGCATCCCTGTGCATAAAGATATTTAAAACATCCAGCATATGAAGAAAATATTGCATGCGCTAAAAAACAGTTAAGGAGCAAACATTAGAAGAACACTATATGAAATGAATCTAAAAAAAAAGTTTGCACATATTATATAAACATTATTACCCATTTACAACAGCAAAACATACATCAATGCCATGAGGAATATTAACAGGTACTACCAACACTTTCCAGGTCAATCAAATCAGCGGTGCAGCGTCGTCCCTCAACATAGGAAAAGTTTGAAGATGAAGTAACCGTTGCAACAGTAGCTCCTTCAGGTGAAAAGAGACTTCCACCCCTTTCCAATGATGTCGCACTGCTGGAGGTATTCCTCGTTCCAAAATCCATAACACAACCCACCTTTGCAGCAATCCGACGGGTAGCACAGCGACAACTGGCTTCATTCCAAGCATCCACCCCTGAGGGCTTCTTAACATGCCAACGCTCACAAAATGTTGCAAGCATCTTCTGTCGCTGGATAACTGGAAATGCGCCAATGAGGGCATCAATACAACCAGCAACCTGTTGAGCGGTGGCAGTTAAACCACACTCATTAAAGCTCGACTCACTAGCGCTACTACCTGTTCCAACATCGTCTTCATCCTTAATTTCACGGTCCAGCCGTAATGCAGCAAAGTTGCGACCAGGCACGGCATTCAACTGGTACATTTCCACAGGTTTCGGCACACCACGAAGTGTAACAGCACCAAGTGCAGTGACATCAATTTGCTCACGCTCCTCAGCTGACAGTGACAGGTATGTTGAGCGCGTCATCAGCACCTGACCACCATTTGCTACACTCTCTGTCCTTGCTGCCATGTTTGGAGTCCGCCCATAGTAGTCATATCCCTTCGTCACTTCATCGTGTCGGATATCGCACAACCCGGTGTGGATTCCAACACGTACACGCAGGCCATTCCACAAACGGCTGTACACTTCAGGATCCAGCCGTGCAGTTGGCGGTGTGTACTTCTCGCCCTCCTCCGCACGCTGCTGCTCCAACTGCTGGTAAGAATCATCAACTGCATTTGTTCCCCAGTCATGATGCAAGAAACGCAGCTGTAGTTCCTGTGCGAGTTGGACGGCAGCGAAAGGACTCTTACTCGCTATCATGAACGAATCCCCTACAGTTTTGACTTCGTAGCAGTCATACCTCGCAATCAATGAACGGACCATACGATGATGCGCGGCGACGGCATCAGGCATCAGCTCAGGGTGTGCAGCCCACAACGCAGTGCTGCTCTCAATGTCAGTAAATATTAGTGTCACAGGGTCCGTTGGTTCCTTGGGTGCAAGATTGTTATCACGGGCATTCCGCAGGGTGATGCGTAGGAGCCCACCTAGGGCAATAAATAATAACAAGGCGGATACACACCCAGAAATTATTCCAGCTATCTGTGACTGTGTGAGTTGACCCTCTTGCGGAATAACATAGTCCATAGACGGTGTCATGCCGCGTTGCAATATGGGCACACTTGAATTCAGCACACGCGCCATCGACCATACAGAAATGTTTGTGGCTCCAAAGTTTGAGGCACACTCATTTGCCGAAACACTCGTACCAGAAACACATTCCACATCATTGAAGGGTCCAAATCGCATGTCATCCACTTTGATGTTGGACTCCGTGTAAATGCGGTCTGCCAGCAGCTCTGCATTCACTTTCTTCATATTCGGGAGAATCACTTGAAGCAGCCGAGTGGTAACAAAACCTAAGAACGTTAGTGGATCCCAATGCGATTCATTCACAATGCGATGGAAACTCGCAACCACATCTGATTTCGTGTCCTTCTCCGCCCAGTGTGGAAAACTCGTCGCGAATAGGAGCCGCTCTGAGCTAGCGACAGACTCTTTACTCGCATTAAACGCAGCCACAAACTCATCGTAGTACATTGCAAGGTCATTGAATGGAATGAATACACGTGCCCTGCGGTGTGCCTGAAGGTGCCGCGCAACCGCAGCAACGTCAGTGAGAGTGAGTCCAATAGTAAACACATCTTTATTAGCCGAGAGATACGACGCCATCGGGTCACCATCACCAAGTGTCTTACTGGAATCAAGCGACACACCAAACGTAACCAATGACCTGTACAGCAGGCTACTGATCTCCCCTGCTTGCTCACTACGTATGAATGCATTTACTCCTCTGGAAGAAGCGTTGGAGAGATACACAGCAAGCACATAAAATTGCTGCGCAAGGACAGGCAGTAAGTGTATTACGTTTCTCCTAAACAGTTTCATGCGGGGTCGAAGTGTCATAGGACTGATGAACACTAAATCTTTTCGATCCAGAAGCCCTCCAGGCATGATACCAAATACTGCAGATACATCCCTGTTATCCTGTACTTGCTCAAGGGATTGCGTCACATTCTCTGAAGATACTGTTAGGGGATGGAAAAATATTCTGTTGTCAATATTCTCCGCTTCCTTGCCATGAACCTCGGCACCAAGGAACCACTTCCTGCTCGCACGTAATGCAATTTTATTATCTGCGAGAAGCAAAAAGAGGCCACTCAATGGCGCACCCACATGTACATTGGCACTCGAGCACTCTGATACACCCCACGTTAGATGTCCTTCCCACAAAGGCGCTGGTCGGAAGCCATTCACTATACTCTTCATATATACCATACTGCCACCTTGATTGCATTTGCACATGGCACCCTGTAATGCAACGGCTTCATCGCACTCACCACCAAAGTCACCAACCACAAGGTCATCAATCACGTAGCGACGCTGCTTGTATAGAGATTCCCTGAATGACGTACGGTTCGTCAGTTGTGGAGCGTTGTTCAGAGCCTGGAAGAGAACTTCTCCTGCAAGCCACCCATACACCATCATCTCACCTGCGTTGTCGTCCTCAAGGTAGTGATCGGGGTTCTTAAAAAAGTTCCAGTCAGTGTTTGTACTGAGGTAGTTGTCCATGTCATGCTCGAAGTGCCGAATCAGTGAAAACCGAGTATCGTTAGCGAGCGGCACTGTTCCAGTTGTGATCAGCTGTCCAGGAGTAAATGTACGATTAGCTAACGCCAATGCCTCACGCCACATCTTGATCAAAAAATGTTGCTGCAAGGAAGTAGAAAGAAGATACGCATTGGCAGTGCGGTTGTCCTGTGCTACCTTCTTGATGAACCACTTTGCTGTATTACCCAGGGAAGAAAACAGCAATATAGCCTGCGGGCGCGTAGCAACAAATTGTCTCCACCTGGTGTTCAAATCATCCTCAGAGATATTTTGATTTTCACTCTCCTTCACAACGAACATTCCGCACAGCTCGCGACCCATCATTTCCAATATCTGCAGAGTAAACTCATACGGTCCCATACTGGCGGTGCTGCTCTTCACGTGCATCATACCTATTCGTGGGACACGGAGGTAAACAACAGCATAACGAATGAGGGCGAGGAGTTCAGCATTGGGTTCGACACTTATGAAATAGAGGTGAGGGTTCCAACCACGGACCTCACTGGAGTACGCAACGGGAGCTAGGGCAACAAGATCATGTTCCTTTAGTTTATCACTGACCCACGCGACGTGATTAGTACCCAGGGGCCCGAATACAACTAATAACTTCCCTTCACTTTGATTCATTCCATGCTGAAATATCTCCTCAACTGTCGCATTGGGTGATGGGGGACGGATGACAGATATTGTCGCATTAGAGCCCGTCTTCCAGCTGTGGGCACTCAGTGATGCGTTAAAGCCGGCATTAATGGCGTTAACTTCAGGAGTGGTGAAACCGAGGCTGTACATCATGGATAGCACTTTTACCGTCACATTACTCGCTTCCGCGCACACAGGTGGCATCCACATGAGTAGCAAAGGCAACAAGTGTAGCAGTGATATAGCAGTAATGACAGGTGAGTGCTTGTACTTGCTGTAACGCCTTGCAGGGCTCCTTGCGGTAAGGTTCCGCCTGCAGTTTCCATGGGGGTACACACATCCTCTTCCACCACCTTCCTGCCAACTCATATTTTCGGGAATGTGTGACACTTTTCGTGTGTGAAATCTTATGTCCTAAGGAAGAATATCAAAAGAGGGAAAATAGAAATCAGTAAGATTACACTTCCAGACAGTTGGATGCTATAACAAGTTCCCGACAAAACCAAAACAATGCTTAAAAAGCAATGAAGGCACGCCAAGGTAGCGAGAGACGACTCGTTTATAATGTCACTGTAAATTGCGAGCAAATGATAGAAAGGGACAACCGACACGCTGGTGGGAAATGGTGTCACACAAACACGTATATGTATGTCATGTGTGTCGTTGTTTTCTTTGCTACTGACATTTCATTACGAAATATGGATCCGGCTTTGATGTGGCTTTCGTTTGAGTTGAGGGCAGAACGATAGTCGTAAGTGCCCTGGTGGTGTATTCACTAAATTCATGCATTCAGACACCTATTATTCCCTTTGTACCTACCATGGTGATGGGGTTTGAGACTCTCCGTTGCAAGCACATATTTCATGGGAGTAAAGAATTTCTTGCTTACCTAATGGACATCTCTGTCACATTGCTAAAAACATAAGGCGCAACTCGCCATATCGTAGCGGCAGAGCCATGGAATGATCAGGCGTTTGCAGGGTAGATGAGTCATAACTGTCTGTGGCGGAGGCATCCTACAGCGATCTGCAGGTACGAAATGTGTTGGATCGTACCCGATTCCGTGGGTCTAACAGTGCCGCAGCTGTTTGTGTGAGATGGAGCCTGGTTCCATTCTTTGGACGCCATTTTACGTTAGCAGTGTAAAGCAGCAGAATATCTGTACTGGCATACGGCATCCCCACAACTCATACGTCGGTCAACTAACTTCATGAAACATCCTGACCAATGCGGCAAAACCGTATAAGTAACCGTCGCCGTCTCCCAAACCCACTTCTGCAGAGCAGGGTAACTTACAGTCCGACACGACGGGATCCGTCCATTATATCCTCGCTGACTACCACGGTGTTGGCACCCAGAGAGCGCAACCGTAACACTTATTTTCGCTACACGCAATCTCCTTACGTTTCTCTTCACCTGCAACAACTGATCCATCGTTGCGAAAGCGCAGCAGAACGAGGCGCATGCGGTGGTCGCTGCGTATGTTCATCGGTGCAGATTACCGGCAAAGGGAAAGCGCTACCTTCACATGCATAACGTACCTCACTGGATGCTGATCACCTGTGTCGTCTGTTCGCACATGCCTGTGGCACACAAGCAAAAAAAAAAAACACAGCAACAACGCACATACGCATAAGTTGTGGTTCTCTGCATGTTTCGCATATAATTCTCAACAGCAGATGAATACAACGTTGTCACCAAGAACCGTCTTTTTTTCGTTTTTTCTGTCGCGAGAAGGGAAGCTCATCATCACGTGTCCGCTATCCATTACACATAGCATGGTTTAAATCGCCACTGGAGTGCTGTGACGAGTCCCGTTCTTGTGCGGCAAAAGTGTGATAACAATGCTGTACAGTGTGACTCTTGGCATGGCTAGTGAATTGGCCAATATCGTATCCCTAGTGCAACATCAACCCTCCCACATCGCCAAATATAAAATCGGTCGTCGTGTGCAGCGACATACACGCTGTTGAATTCGTAAACATGTGTCAGACTACCAAGGCTGACACAAAACATTTTACAGGAAACCTGTGGGAAGCAAAGTCTGCAACCTAGAAGCATCCCGCAGAGTATATGAGCCTTGCTGTGGCTTCAAACAGAAGAAACCCAACAATTGTGAAGGAGCTGCAACGCTACACTCGCGAGGTATCACTCAATATGGCAACTCCGTCACATCACTCATCTCATTCTTTTTTAGCTCATTTCTTTGCTGCTGTCACTCTCAGCGCTTTGGAATATCAGCAGTAGATCTCTGAAACCCCTAAGGCGCTTGTGGCGAAACACTAACCTCGCTATCCAGTAATGGTTAAAAGGGGGGTTTGTAAGCAAGATCACAAGTCCATATAACCCCAGAAAGAAAAAAATGATACCATAAGGATATTTCCACGAAAAAAAAATTTGGTAATATTGGTAGCGTTGAATGGCATGAAGAGCACTGGAAGTAGAAACGTGTCATTCCCTCCTGGGGTAAATACAAAACCGGTAAGTCTCTTCCTTTAATCAGTAAGGAATAAGGAGCACTGTTCTAGCTGTGCCAACGGGAAGAAACAAAAATGTCAGGTAAATAGACTCATGTATCGATGCAGCATGGGCCATCAAAAATCGAAGCGTGGAACTGCTCTATCCGAGAAAACATAGTGATACAAATCATCGGATACAACACCAGAAAATAGAGAGGACAAAAAACGGTATGATGTAAGACTCAACATTAGCGTGTACAATGCAGTGACGGTGTACAAGCAACAGCCATTAATCTGAGACTAACCCGGGCTTCCCTCCGAAAAGGAAAAAGAACCGAAACCTAAAGTAACGAAAAATGCTCTATTTGACAATTAAAAGCAGTATCCACGCAGTGTATGGCATTAAAAAAAAAAACAACAAAACTTTAGAACAATCCAAATGAAATATCAGAGGGGGGGGGGGGGAAACGGGAACACCATCATATCGACCAAGCACATATCCTACTGTGGTTCAGTATCAAAAGGAGGTTAATTTCCCAACCGGGTATAAGAGTAAACGGAAACAATATGAGGGACAAGAAAGTGCCTTCAGACCTGTCAGCCCAATACCACAGTTCAATCGATAGGCGACCGCAAATATCACAAAATTCAAAGCGCAGCACGACGCACAAGCGCCTTAAACAATTGTAACTAAAAAGTGATACCTGATACCCCCTTTATTTCCATCGTCAGAGAGAGTGAATGAGCATAGGGAGGTCGTGTGATGTAAACGTATGCGTGATGTAACGCCGTGTTTGAAATACTATCAATACTCCAGAGGGATCATTACGGAATGGAGTTACGGGACAAGCAGCCAAACGATGGTACTGCACGCAAGAGCAGTTATCACACACACGGAGAGAGATGTAGGCGCTCATGCATAAACACACTATACAGAAGCCAAAGGCCGAAACACACACAAATCCTATTTGACCATTGTGTTTTACTGTACCTTTTAAAAAGTTTATCGACCTTGCGGTGGTGAGCTGAGGGTATCGGAATAAGGTGCTCCTTTACCTTTTAGTGGAAAAACAAATTTCGTATCAATAGTGGCCGCATACACGTTTGGGGACAATATCTCTTTACAGTAACTGCTTCCACAATGTTAGCCTTTATTGTCGGCAACAAAACATTCAATGTATAAGCGCAACAACAAAATAATGTGTCCCTATGACACTATTAGTTCCTTCTTAAGATATCCCTTGTTCGGTATAAGTCATTTAAAATAGTGCCTACACATTGAGACAAACTGCAGCTACGGTCACCAGCCCCCGAGTCACATCTGAAACCATCGGTTGCAAATATTTGTGCTCAGCGAGGGAAGGCTAGTGCCACAGAACCTACAGCACAGTCGTACCTTGTCTCAAACGCACAGACTCAGCATATTCACTTTTCAATTGATTTCTTCTCTTTATCCTCATATTTTAAGAGCAACAATAACAACAAAGAAGCACACTTGCGTTAAAACCATAGAGGAATTTGGCAGTGCAGAAAGCATTGTTTCACTAAGTGTAGAAACCACAGGAACTCGAAGTATCGGAATTAAACATTACCACACAGTCCTGTTAACCACATAGCATCTCCAACAATAGTCCTCTCACTGTTAGTTAGCCGGCATGTCCTGCATTAGTTCCTATCCGCTTTTTCCTTTCTTTTTCCATTTTTGGTCTCTCTCCCACTGCTGCATCATACGGTAAAATTATGTGCGCTGTTGAGTGTATGGTGCTTACCTTCAGTCAAAAAAAAAAAGCGATATGACTTTCTAAGTCAGTAAGTGGGATGCGTATCTGTTTTGTGCTTCTTCCTTTCTTCACTTTTATACATGCCGGTAGCTGCTTGTCGCGAAGAAAAAGAGAGGCAGTAATTTATTGGGATGTCTCTCGGAGTAAAAAAAATTATAGGCATATGAAGGAGGTAATTAAATTGGGAATATTGCCAACGAGGTAGCAAAGAAAAATGAGCCTCCAACAACAAAACGGCAGGTGCCATCGAGAGACATAAATGGCATCTCAGTAACATCCCGTGAGTGACATTGGGTATTGCCCATCTGTTACCTATCCAATCCACGAAAGGCGATTACTCACTAACTCTCCGTAACTTGTACTCAATTCCCTTACGAGGAGAGAGCAGTGGAGTATCACCTCATGTTGCAGGTAGTGTCACGGGAAATTATTTTATGGGCATCGCAAGGCATCGCAATTCGTAGCCCCACCAACATTCTGGTACGGATACCTATATTTGATGAGATTATCTTGAGTAGTTACTTTCCTCAAAACGGGTGTACAACACGCTGCCTCCATGAGTAACACAATTACTAGCGCTAGATCTGCCGCCAGTAAATCACTGCCAAGTTCTAAATTAATATCATTCTTGCTTCATTCACAATCATGGCAGGGACTGGATGTAAATTTTACCATGATGTTTTGTAGCGCTTAGTGCCTCGTAGCGAAAATATGGCTCCAATTGCACACACAGACAGTACCTTTATACCAGCACTAAACGTCTTTACGTTCATCGTCCGTCCCTAACCAAATGCTCAAAAAATAATTTGAACCGAGGCTGGCCGATCAGAAGATTTTAGACAAACTGGGTCATTCACTTTCTAATCATTATTTACAACCTTATTACATTGTCCGTTGGTTTTTGCACCCTTCGGCAGCACCCCCAAAGTGAGTTAGAGCGTATCGATGGCGCAAGCAGATAGTTGTTACCGTCATTGTCATATTTTCTCTCTTTTGTCTTGATCGAGACAAACGAGTATTGTTTACGTTCCGCAAATACCCTGCAGCACACGACACGAATAGCCGATCCGCTACCGCACCAAAGGTGATGAGCAATGTTTTATAGTTACGATGGGAAGCCATCTTTTTGACATACTGGGAAAATAATAGACTGGCATCTTATGAGCCGGATAAAAATGGCTCGCTAGCTAAGACAGCACTCCACGTTGAACGCATACATCCCTCACGCGGGTGTGTGTGCCGATGGCGAGCTCCACATTGCTACGAAAATAACGGTATGGTCACGAATATTCCTTTATCATGTCCAGAGCGGAGGAAAGTTGCCACTCAGAGCTATTCGAGGCGGGCACCAAACAAAATCCAGCGTCCATGCCTAACCTCCCCTAAAACAGCGCAAATCAACCACAGTAACCGCACACAGTACCACCGGTACATTCAATGGAAGGAGCGCTCTTTGATATTACCTCTGCGCGCTCGCCCCAGCCGACGCTGCCAGTGAGCGGCCATACCATCGATGCCGTGGCGTTCCGCCTTCACATGGACACTCAACGAAGGGGAAATTTTGCACACTCGTCGGTGCTCACACCCGCACGCCGGAGGCGGACAAGCTGGAAAGAAAAACACTTGAGAAAGCCGAGGCCGACGGAACATTCCAGTTGGTAAGGCCGATTCTGAGGGCGCACCAACTCGCGCGCCTCCCGACAAAATGCATGGAGCGACCTTCCCTTACCAAACAGAAGCAGTGCGATCACGAAGACAAAATGAAAAAGCAATTCCGCAACCCAGGCATAAGGTCCAAAGAAACTTCCCCGCATTTACTACAATGACAGACCCAAAAGGCACTACGCAAAGAATGTGGGGCGGAAAATACCGTGAGGGGCAGATCATCGCTTCACGGGCTGTGGGCGCATTTTTCACGTAGGTTCTTGAAACTGGAAGACTTAGGTCTGATCGCGGAACTGTGAAACCTTTTCCCGACCGAACGGACGACTCCAAACAGAGAGAGCAAAGGACAACTTTTAACTGAAGCTGCAATGTCTAAAGTTGCAATCGGACTAAGTGGAGGCACCGGAGATAGAGCTGAGAGAGGTTCGAATAATTGTGGCAGGATGGTGACCGTGGCGCCGAGGCACAAGAGCCAAATGCTGGTAAAAGGGTGTTAAGCGAGGGAAACTTTGGTGAGGCTGTGCTACACGTGCCGCAGGGTCGCATTGACATTCATACGAGATGGTGTCACTTAGCTCTGTTGCTGCGTGAATTGTGGAACAGCAAGGTTACATGCACATGCGCCTATCAAGAATACGCGGCAGTGGTTTACATGTGGTGGGTCGATGCGTTAAACTCCTTGAGTATTCTCCTCATTTTATACAAGGGAAACTGAATGAACCCGCGTAGGGGACACCATGCCGCCCTCTGATGAAGGGGCGCCTGAGTTTGATGGTAAATCGTCTGATCGGGGCCACGCTACGGGGAAACGAACTGAGCGCACTTGTTACAACCCCAAAGGTTGAATATAAATCCTGATATTGAGTATAGATGACCTTTTCTTTAAACGGTCGTAACATCCAATGAAAGGATTACCCACGCTCGTAGTCGATTTTGTCTTTCAAAAAATGAAATGTAAACTTCAAAGGGAAGTTCGCCCTCATTGTCAGGCTCTGCCAGGGATCAGCCTGTGGTTCAAAACATTTGACCATGACCTTCTGGTGTGTGACAATTCGTGCTCCGTCTACTGAAACTTTGTGAACTGAGGGGGTGGAATTTTTTCTCGGTGCGTTTCAGGAACAATATGTATTACATTGACTTTGGTTAGTGCATGCTTATTCTTCGGAACATGAATTAGTATGATTGTTATGTTTTGTTGAAAGATGACAAATGGAGGAAGATATTCTAGTGCCGTAATTGCTTGTTAAATTTTAGTGTGAGTATGATGTAAATGAAATATGGGCACAATTTCCCCTCTGAGACATTGTAGAATACCACAGGGATGGTAGTCACATCGAAGTCATTGCTGTTCGCCTTAAGTGCATGTACAGCATTAGGTACCGCCAGCTTACTAGTCTGTATAACAGGGCGCTCTCATTGTCGTCCTTGAACTTATGCATGCTAGTGTTGAAGGAACTTTGTGACATAACGTCTTTGTATGTGTGCGATAACATTAATTGAAGATAGCACGGATACCCGAGATGTCAATGTCGATACGAAACAAAAAATGCGAGATCAACTTTCTTTACTGTGAATGACAGATTGCCACTATGGGGAACACAGCGCAAGTGGTAGGCGAACCATTGAGTCTGTGTATGTGAAATGATAGACACTTTAACAGCAGTCGCAGTTTTCTTATATTGGAGTGAGTGAACGACATAGTGTGATAAGAAAGTAATCGACATGAAAAATATAAGAAGGAAACAGTCCTGACCTGTTTGCAGCAGTACTTGCTTCTGTTAACGCAGTTGTAGGTTTTTGATGGGAATGGTTTGTGTAAAAAACTTTTCTGCTTCTATGTTCATTGTCTATCCTCTACAATGTTGAATATTGCTATCTTCTTTTCTTAGTTATTAGGTTCTAAGGTGGTAGTGAGTGGTAATATATGGATACACTGAATTGCTGGCACCTACTGGTTCGGTGCAGTATTTACAGTCATACGTTTGTCACTAGTCCACCATCACGGTTGATACATTTTGCACAATAAAACAAAGAAACACATTGGCGTTGATATGTTTGTTTGTTTATTCAAACTTCGCAAATATATTTAAGGCTTTGTATGTGCTTATCCCTTCCATATTTATCAGCTGCTATTGTTTTCCCCATCTGACCATGAGTCCGTCGGATATATCACTAATTACTGTGGATTGGCGCAATCAGTATTTCTCAGGGTTAGTTCCCTCACATCTGGCACCGTCTGTATGACACATATTTGTTTATCCGTGCGTTCACCCTCCTGAGCATAATTTACACATGAAATGAGTCCATTGAAGTACTCTTCGTGAGCTCTGTATTGATTTCTGTGATGTTAGTGTATTTATGAAGTGTGATGACTTCATTGACAGTTCATTTTCTCTGCACTGTAATGAATGTGTGAGTTTTCTCTGATGTAACTCCGTTATAAGAAGCAATTGCTCTCAAGAACATTACCTGACAATCTCACTCCATGCAGTGACTATTGTGTATCATTGCTGAATTTGGTTTAATTTCGTTCTCTCGTTAGAAATAAACTCACAGGGAGGGAGAAGGTAAATTAAAAGGTAAATTGCACAGCTAAAATGGCGTTTCACTGGAACGATATGATTCACCAGCATTGAATATTATGTTTGGAAATAGGAAGGCAATCCATACGATAAGGGAGTATCCCTACACAAACACATTTCGCTGCAGCACACGTGGCTTCAAGCTATATCTTTTTCTTCTTGTGGTCAATCCACGCAATTGTGTGCAGCAGATGTGATCTTTCACCTCCAACACCGGAAGCGAATGCACATGATCTGTATGATTATGCGGTATCTAACTCATTTAAGGTTGGAGAAAATGGGAGACACTGCTACCTGTGTCGAACAGAATAGCAGGTGCCAGCACTATGGGCAGCTCATGAAACTTTAAAGATAAAGAAACTTCAATAGCCTACAATACATTGTGGTATACAAGATGCCAACGCTAATGCTTCACATTGTGTGCATGCCTGTACTCCACTGCAAGTGTGCGATGTGTCCAAGTGTTCTTGTCCCTCTGCTCAAGGGAACTGACGTTAAACATGTGAATAACCACTGATTATGTTTATTTCTTAGCGGTCATTGAGCCGATATTGTTATCTGTAGTTGTGTTCCATCCCTTCTTTGCCATTGTTGTTACCTTCTAAACATTAGCGCTATTTGTGTCACGGTAATGATAACAGCAATTTCGTAATTGCTGATTTAGTTTGTTTCTACTCATATACTATTCGATGTTAAGATAACATTGCGAGTAATGTGTTAGTGTCAAACACAGAAGCTACCAACCTATTCAAATATTCAAACGCAGATACGTGTGTCCATCTGAAATAGTGTTTGTTCGTCATCTAAATGGAGCGCACACTCATTTGTTTTCGTTTATTTTTATTATTTCTTCGTTCATGTCGTGTACTATAGCGTAAGAGTATGCACAAATGTGTCGCCATTAGTTTGCTGACATTTCGCCCGTAATCCCTTCTTATGGCATAGGTGTCACATGTTCCATTCGCGTCTTTCACATTGTGAGCCCTTTTTAATTCACAAACGATGAATTGCACATCGGTGGAAAAGGCTGCTAAAGCGTGGTATATGTAAAAATATTGTCCCATATTACACGTAATAACAAATGATAAGTGAGCGCATGTCTTGTGACAATCATGTGGTGGCTGCTGCAGATGGGGAGCCAACAGCAGAGAATCAAATGAAAGCAAGTATCCTCTACAAAATGGAGGACAGATGAAAAGGGTTATGTGGTTAAGGGGATTCAACAAAATAAACTAAAAGGGTCAACTATACATGAGCAAATGCAGCCACACAAACACACATGGAGCATGCGATAACTACATCAAAGCCGGATCCATATTTCGTAATGAAATGTCAGTAGCAAAGAAAACAACGACACACATGACATACATATACGTGTTTGTGTGACACCATTTCCCACCAGCGTGTCGGTTGTCCCTTTCTATCATTTGCTCGCAGTTTACAGTGACATTATAAACGAGTCGTCTCTCGCTACCTTGGCGTGCCTTCATTGCTTTTTAAGCATTGTTTTGGTTTTGTCGGGAACTTGTTATAGCATCCAACTGTCTGGAAGTGTAATCTTACTGATTTCTATTTTCCCTCTTTTGATATTCTTCCTTAGGACATAAGATTTCACACACGAAAAGTGTCACACATTCCCGAAAATATGAGTTGGCAGGAAGGTGGTGGAAGAGGATGTGTGTACCCTCATGGAAACTGCAGGCGGAACCTTACCGCAAGGAGCCCTGCAAGGCGTTACAGCAAGTACAAGCACTCACCTGTCATTACTGCTATATCACTGCTACACTTGTTGCCTTTGCTACTCATGTGGATGCCACCTGTGTGCGCGGAAGCGAGTAATGTGACGGTAAAAGTGCTATCCATGATGTACAATCCGGAATATTCCGATGATGAAATTAACGATCTCAATGCCGGCTTTGAAGCATCACTGAGTGCCCACAGCTGGAAGACGGGCTCTAATGCGACAATATCTGTCATCCGTCCCCCATCACCCAATGCGACAGTTGAGGAGATATTTCAGCATGGAATGAATCAAAGTGAAGGGAAGTTATTAGTTGTATTCGGGCCCCTGGGTACTAATCACGTCGCGTGGGTCAGTGATAAACTAAAGGAACATGATCTTGTTGCCCTAGCTCCCGTTGCGTACTCCAGTGAGGTCCGTGGTTGGAACCCTCACCTCTATTTCATAAGTGTCGAACCCAATGCTGAACTCCTCGCCCTCATTCGTTATGCTGTTGTTTACCTCCGTGTCCCACGAATAGGTATGATGCACGTGAAGAGCAGCACCGCCAGTATGGGACCGTATGAGTTTACTCTGCAGATATTGGAAATGATGGGTCGCGAGCTGTGCGGAATGTTCGTTGTGAAGGAGAGTGAAAATCAAAATATCTCTGAGGATGATTTGAACGTCAGGTGGAGACAATTTGTTGCTACGCGCCCACAGGCTATATTGCTGTTTTCTTCCCTGGCGGATGGCAGCATCACGTGGTTCATCAAGAAGGTAGCACAGGACAACCGCACTGCCAATGCGTATCTTCTTTCTACTTCACTACAGCAGGGCCCACTTATCAAGATGTGGCGTGAGGCATTGGCGTTAGCTAATCGTACATTTACTCCTGGACAGCTGATCACAACTGGAACAGTGCCGCTCGCTAACGATACTCGGTTTTCACTGATTCGGCACTTCGAGCATGACATGGACAACTACCTCAGTACAAACAATGACTGGAAGGGCTTTCAGAAACCCTATCACTACCTTGAGGACGACAACGCAGGTGAGATGATGGTGTATGGGTGGCTTGCAGGAGAAGTTCTCTTCCAGGCTCTGAACAACGCTCCACAACTGACGAACCGTACGTCATTCAGGGAATCTCTATACAAGCAGCGTCGCTACGTGATTGATGACCTTGTGGTTGGTGACTTTGGTGGTGAGTGCGATGAAGCCGTTGCATTACAGGGTGCCATGTGCAAATGCAATCAAGGTGGCAGTATGGTATATATGAAGAGTATAATGGATGGCTTCCGACCAGCGCCTTTGTGGGAAGGACATCTAACGTGGGGTGTATCAGAGTGCTCGAGTGCCAATGTACATGTGGGTGCGCCATTGAGTGGCCTCTTTTTGCTTCTCGCAGATAATAAAATTGCATTACGTGCGAGCAGGAAGTGGTTCCTTGGTGCCGAGGTTCATGGCAAGGAAGCGGAGAATATTGACAACAGAATATTTTTCCATCCCCTAACAGTATCTTCAGAGAATGTGACGCAATCCCTTGAGCAAGTACAGGATAACAGGGATGTATCTGCAGTATTTGGTATCATGCCTGGAGGGCTTCTGGATCGAAAAGATTTAGTGTTCATCAGTCCTATGACACTTCGACCCCGCATGAAACTGTTTAGGAGAAACGTAATACACTTACTGCCTGTCCTTGCGCAGCAATTTTATGTGCTTGCTGTGTATCTCTCCAACGCTTCTTCCAGAGGAGTAAATGCATTCATACGTAGTGAGCAAGCAGGGGAGATCAGTAGCCTGCTGTACAAGTCATTGGTTACGTTTGGTGTGTCGCTTGATTCCAGTAAGACACTTGGTGATGGTGACCCGATGGCGTCATATCTCTCGGCTAATAAAGATGTGTTTACTATTGGACTCACTCTCACTGACGTTGCTGCGGTTGCGCGGCACCTTCAGGCACACCGCAGGGCACGTGTATTCATTCCATTCAATGACCTTGCAATGTACTACGATGAGTTTGTGGCTGCGTTTAATGCGAGTAAAGAGTCTGTCGCTAGCTCAGAGCGGCTCCTATTCGCGACGAGTTTTCCACACTGGGCGGAGAAGGACACGAAATCAGATGTGGTTGCGAGTTTCCATCGCATTGTGAATGAATCGCATTGGGATCCACTAACGTTCTTAGGTTTTGTTACCACTCGGCTGCTTCAAGTGATTCTCCCGAATATGAAGAAAGTGAATGCAGAGCTGCTGGCAGACCGCATTTACACGGAGTCCAACATCAAAGTGGATGACATGCGATTTGGACCCTTCAGTGATGTGGAATGTGTTTCTGGTACGAGTGTTTCGGCAAATGAGTGTGCCTCAAACTTTGGAGCCACAAACATTTCTGTATGGTCGATGGCGCGTGTGCTGAATTCACGTGTGCCCATATTGCAACGCGGCATGACACCGTCTATGGGGTATATCATTTCAGGAGGGAGTCGTCTCACAGGGTCACAGATAGCCGGCATAGGTATCGGGTGTATAGCCGGATTGATACCTTTTATTGCCCTAGGTGTGCTCCTACGCATCACCCTGCGGAATGCCCGTGATAACAATCTTGCACCCAAGGAACCAACTGACCCCGTGACACTAATATTTACTGACATTGAGAGCAGCACTGCGTTGTGGGCTGCACACCCTGAGCTGATGCCTGATGCCGTCGCCGCGCATCATCGTATGGTCCGTTCATTGATTGCGAGGTATGACTGCTACGAAGTCAAAACTGTAGGGGATTCGTTCATGATAGCGAGTAAGAGTCCTTTCGCTGCCGTCCAACTCGCACAGGAACTACAGCTGCGTTTCTTGCATCATGACTGGGGAACAAATGCAGTTGATGATTCTTACCAGCAGTTGGAGCAGCAGCGTGCGGAGGAGGACGAGAAGTACACACCGCCAACTGCACGGTTGGACCTCAAAGTGTACAGTCGTTTGTGGAATGGCCTGCGTGTACGTGTTGGAATCCACACCGGGTTGTGCGATATCCGACACGATGAAGTGACGAAGGGATATGACTACTATGGGCGGACTCCAAACATGGCAGCAAGGACAGAGAGTGTAGCAAATGGTGGTCAGGTGCTGATGACAGGCTCAACATACCTGTCACTGTCAGCTGAGGAGCGTGAGCAAATTGATGTCACTGCACTTGGTGCTGTTACACTTCGTGGTGTGCCGAAACCTGTGGAAATGTACCAGTTGAATGCCGTGCCTGGTCGCAACTTTGCTGCATTACGGCTGGACCGTGAAATTAAGGATGAAGACGATGTTGGAACAGGTAGTAGCGCTAGTGAGTCGAGCTTTAATGAGTGTGGTTTAACTGCCACCGCTCAACAGGTTGCTGGTTGTATTGATGCCCTCATTGGCGCATTTCCAGTTATCCAGCGACAGAAGATGCTTGCAACATTTTGTGAGCGTTGGCATGTTAAGAAGCCCTCAGGGGTGGATGCTTGGAATGAAGCCAGTTGTCGCTGTGTTACCCGTCGGATTGCTGCAAAGGTGGGTTGTGTTATGGATTTTGGAACGAGGAATACCTCCAGCAGTGCGACATCATTGGAAAGGGGTGGAAGTCTCTTTTCACCTGGAGGAGCTACTGTTGCAACGGTTACTTCATCTTCAAACTTTTCCTATGTTGAGGGACGACCCTGCACCGCTGATTTGATTGACCTGGAAAGTGTTGGTAGTACCTGTTAATATCCTTCATGACATTGATGTATGTTTTGCTGTTGTAAATGGGTAATAATGTTTATATAATATGCTTATCTTTTTTTTTAGATTCATTTCATATAGTGTGCTTCTAATATTTTGCTTCCCAACTTTTAGCGCATGCAATATTTTCTTCATATGCTGGATGTTTTAAATATTTTTATGCACAGGGATGCATTTTATTTCTGAAATGGGCATACTATCTTTTGATTATAATATATGAAAGTCGTTAATTTTCTTTTGTTTAACGTAGTGAGGGATGTGTTCACTCATGCAACTATCGACGCTCAACTTCTGCGAAATTGCGTAAGGAACGTTTAAATTTTATCACCGCCAATATGCTTACTTTTTTCCCCTGAACGTTTCTGAGTGGAAAAGGGCATTAGAGGTCAGTTTTGGAAGTAGACTTAAATTTTTCTTGCGAATGTAAGCTTCACAGATATGTCAACGGCAACTCCACAGACCATTCTGGATGTAGAATGGACAAAGGCCTTGACATAAACAAAAGCTTTTGTATAAAAGAGGGAACAAACCCCATTTTCAATTGGAAATGGTTCGTCGCTCAGAAACTTCACGTCGCATGCAGACGGTATGTTGAAATTGGAAAATGGGGAGTTTCAAGTATTCTTTGAAAATAAGGAAGTGAACTTCATTTACCTACGGAATTCATTGGTGTCTTTCAATATGCCCCAAAGCGCTGTATTTTTTACGGTCTTTTGAAGAAGCCCGAGTGATGTTTTGAAATAAATGAATGGTGCTTGAGTAAAATAAATCAGTTCTATTCCAGAAGTATGAAATGATACGGCACGAATGGGTGACAGGCGCTGGCGCATTCAAACTCAGTTGATAGGAATTAATGTTGAGAATTGTAGAATAAGGCAGGGGAATATTCAATTGAGAGAAGAGTTGGATCATGTGCATTCGTATATAGATAGATTAGAAGAGATAAACGAATCATCAATACCTGAGATGAATCATTGGAAAACGATTGCCCATTTACAAACGTTTTCCAATGATTCAGTTGGCTTCACAGAAGGAAGTATGTAAATGGGAGGAAGGATGTACAACCCGATGCTTTTTACCAACCGTATTTGAGAGAAAAAAAAAATCCATTCTCCTGGTTAGTAGAGTTTGACGCTATAGCTGTGGAAAGTTAAATTATTATGGTTCTACATTTTATGCCAAGGAAAGGAAAATACTTTAGCAGCCGAAAGGTGGGATTTGGCCACGGAAAAAATGAAACTTGAGTGCCGAGAGAGTATCGGAATCCGTACCCATGAATATAAAAATCCGAAACCCTCAAGTGCGTGGGTTACGGAATAGAAAGAGGGCAATTGGATGTGGTTTTAGATCCCATGAAAACAATAAATAAAGGAACGTACTCTAAATCTCTCCAGCCAACAAAGACACTGGTAAACGTCATGATCATTATAATAAAACCTCTGAGTCATGATCCGGTTACTGTGCTGTGGGCTTCAGAGACAAATCACATCGCAAAATGCATTTGGACGCAGCCAACATGAGAACATGTGGCTCCGATACCGAGAAGGTCCTGCGATTTCTCGAGAAAGCCCAATTTAGAGTTAGAATAGGTTAGGCCTTACCCTCTCTTTGCGCAGATTCGAAAAATATAAAAAATAATTATCACACTGAAGAACCAGTTTGTGTTTCTTCATTCCCAACCCTAACAAATATGAGTTATAAACGATAATTGGTAACGAAGCGGAAGTGTCTGAAAGTGTCTTTAACTCGTCTCCTGTGCGGGGCGAAGAGGGTTGTGTTGTATGGGCTTTCTAAAAATTTCACTCTCTTGCAGACAGCTGCGTAAATAAACGGGGAGTACAGGTGGGTTTAGACAGAGATAACCGTACAAAATAATACTCTGCACTCCTAAGTCCAAAACCATTCATAATGCAGGTTTTCATTAAAAAAACAAGTAGCAGTAGTAGTAAGGAGAAAGCTATTGTTTTTTCTCACTCCTGCTGCCACGTACATCATGCGTAATACAACAGTTTCCATTTATTCTATAGTAGATTTTTTCACATAGCAAGGGATACTCGGAATTGCTGTATCACTTTCGTTGTCCCAGCCATACTGTCTGCTTTTTATGGTTAAACTAAAACTCCAATGAAATCGCATTGTTGTGTCATCTTTTGCAAATCACCAATGATAGTATGCCCCACATTTCTTCATGCTCGTAACTATTTTGTTTCCACGACATTTAACCACTTTACGTGGCCCACACTGATACATATGTTGCATATCCATGTTTGAGTCCTCAATCTTTCAGGGTTCGCCTGCTGCAGCCTCACGACATCGGCGTCATCTGAAAAGACCCTTGTGATGGTGTGTAAAACTCCAGGGCTCTCTTTATTAACTGATGGGGAGTCGATTCAAATTCAATAGTTCCTAATTTTCGCTAAGGTATCGGAACCTCAGCCGAATATCTTCAGGCAACTTCACTTGGGAGAGGAATGACTTTAGATCAAACAATGCTACAGACTCGCCATGGAGAGTATTTAAATACTGGGAAAAGTGACCCAATGGGAGATATGCCTCATAATCATCCCTGCTCTTTTTAGCCTTTGGTCATGCAATAAATCAACACCTTCTTCCAATTCCGTGTTTCCTCCATCACAAATAATGGCGCACAACCCATCCTGTCGTATGTCTCTCTGAAACTGTGCTAATGATACGCGATTGCTTCATTATTTGGGCATACTTTTCTACAATGCGCAATTCTGACTCCTTCTTTGATACTTTCTCTCTTTGTTTCCCTCTTTCCACATCATCTGTGCTATTCATAATGCTCCAAACCTCATCAAATTGTTTACTCGCTGCTTGCATCATCCTCTGTCAAATCCACGGAGGGGAAATCATTCCCACATTCATTTCCTATTGGAGAGGTGAAGTCTTTTTTTTTCCTCATCCCGTGATGTCACCTTTGTTTTCCCTTGTGAGTGTCAAGGAATGCTGTGCCCTCGATAATTTGGGAAGATATTCCCCGTTATAAGTCCCGGCTTCCCTCACACTGAGGCCGCACATTCCTTCCAATTGTATCTTACATCAAAAACATTAAAAGAACCGACTTGCTGACGGAAACTGTCACACATCTGAGATACCGCACTGTGCTTCGTGGAAGTTCCATTGTATATATGTGCTTTCCCAATTCTATTAATAATATGTTGTCAATGTCGTGCTCCATTGCAACTACTGCCGCTGCGCGTGTCAGCAGTGCTCTTCTCTTTATGGGATGTTCTATCATTACGTATGGTCTTTTCAGTATGGTGTCATTTTCCGCTTTGTGGTAATGGCTATGAACTTCTTCCTCTTTCCTCCAGAGGTTCCTCCCTATGACTTTTCTCACACTGGTAATATCCTTTTTCCAGCTGATAATTATGCATCGTGCGACTCTGTGGGTATCGCTTTTGAATTTCTTTGGAAGTTTCCCTCCAAATCCACTATTGAGGCTTGCTTGCCGTGTGAGTGTGGTATAACATTTTGCTCTTTTTTTGGGAGCTGTGTAATTTCTTTTTGCCATCGCATGGCTGGGTGTAATTCATTCCATTGATATTGCAACTGGATACCACTCTGGACGGAACTTTCTGCAAGATATTATCGAATCCCCATTACAACATGTGTTGTGTTTGTTTGATGGGTTCACCTGTTACCGTATTGTAAAGACGGACCCAAAAACAAAATCCGCGTCGGTGTGTCCAATAGAAATGATGGAAGAGCTCTCCTGTACTCAAATGACTTTGCTCTTTACGAGTTGCAAACTTACAACAACAAATAAAAGTGCAGTTACACCCTATACTGGCATGCGGTAATGATTTTCCTCAAATACATAAAAACTCCACAAGATGAATTCCCTATCGCTCACATGTTTTAGTCCTCGGACACATTCACTTTGCTATTCTGTGGGCTCCTGAAACCAATGCCATGATGTACGGATGGCTTTGTGTGTGGGAACTGCAATAATAATAATAATAATAATCGTAATCATAATAATAATAATAACTCCTTTCACCGATGAGTTTACTATTGGTTGTAAAAGTGCTCTTGGTGTCACTCCATTTTCCTTTTTAATCGCCAGCTGCTGAAGACCTGTTGTATTTTTTTTGGTTAATGTATGGTTTTATTCCCCACCCCTTTCAGGTGACTTCCTCTTGCACGGTTGATACTTTCCCATTGTAGAATGTTTCTCAAGGTGTTTCTTTCATGAAGCTTTGGTTATGCTATAATTAAAGACCACTCAAATCCCTGCTTCCGGGACCTGTTGTTGCATTTATTCCCCTTTAATTGTTGCAAATTTGTTCACTTGACAAGTTGTACTGCGATGCTTCACTTGAACACATGTGTAACATCGTGTCTCGTTGCTTTATAAAAATTCAAAAAGAACACATCAGGTGATATTCTTCTGCTCTTACTTCGTACATTCACATCTCTTCCCGCCAGTTCGGAAACTCCCACTCAAACTCACCACTCTGTGAAGATTTGTAGTTTCCGTTAGTGATGGACGTACTGAAGTGGACATATTTGGCACTTCAAAACTAAGTTTTTTAAACTTACACCTTCCCTCTTTCATAGAGCTTCAGTGCGAGAGTAAAAGAATAGTTGAGTATTATGAGAAAACATAAGCCCAAACATTATCAACTCAGGTTTTCAATAAAAACAAACACATTAATATGGTTTAGTGAACACATGCAGTATAATCCCTAGCAAAGGTATTATTCACACCCAATAAACAACTCAAACGAATAACACCACCATACATATCGCAGACATATAAGGTGCACCTGCACAAACAAATAAAGACTGCTGTGACTCATCATGTGTAAAATATTATGAGCACAAAAACATAAATGTCTTTGATCTTCCATGAATGTATAGCACAATATTATTTTGCATTATCATCGTAAAAATATTTATTTTATATTGATATATGTATATTCAGCTAAAAGTCAAGAGTATGCTCTGGCCTTGTAGAACTGTAAATGCGTGCATGTTCTGTTATTATTGTTTCCCATTGTAAAATGAAGATACCTGCAGATGTGAGGAAACGACTCCATTAATGCTTATGATGCATCAAATTATTCTCTCGTAGAGAAAGGAGAGAACAGATGCTCAGTACACGTGTCCCTATTTGTATCTTTAAATTAAGGTTCTCTTGAGTGGGGTAAAGAAAAAGCAAGAAGTATATGATGTAATTGGTGAGACATAATGGAATGGCCCAACAAGAGGGAAAGGAAGTTACATGCCTTCACTACAGTCATACAAATAAAGCCAGACCCTTCACACTCGTTTTACAATGTTCTGTCGTATCGCTCTGTATAAACAAATTACTAATAGGAAAGGGAAATGTAAGAAGAAAGTAAAAAAGTATCAAATAGCTTGAGGATTATCGACACTCAGCTACGTGGAATGATACGTATCGTCAATGTGTGTTTGAAATGCTCACCATCCTAATGAACTTACTCGTATGTTACTTAATCCTAGGAAATATTTGTCTGTTAATTCAAGTTACCTGACAACTTTCCTTCCGCACCCTATGCATTGTTACCACCCTAATTGTTAACTCCGTTGTTATTGTTACCTCTTACTTGCAATTCAACGTATAGTGCAATGATGCGTTCATTAAGAGTGGCAGAGAATTGATGCACTCTCTCTCTCCAAAATCTTTCCTCAACCTTATTATTTTGTCCTTCATCTTCGATTGTCCCCTCACAACATTGTGGCTTTGTAATTTTTTCGCTGTCAACCCTTTGAACATAAATTATTTCCCATACCATATCATTGGAAAAATTGTCCCAATGTTTGAAGTAACTTTGCAAACACCTTTTCATCTTAAATAACCCACTGGTGCTGCAGGAATGTTTATCGGAAATTGTGAATTGTAGTCCCACAAAAGTCTTCGGGTTCTCAACAAAAAAGAACGCATCAACAACTGGGAAATTTCCTGATTGCGGCTTGTACAAAATCATGTATTCAATTTCAGTTCCAGCTCTAATTGTAGAATCATGGGGAACCTCAATCAAAGGATTCGTGAGTCTTGGTCCTTGCAGCACCTGCAGCACACTTTGTGGAATTTGATCCCCAGTATATGGGAGGCCCCGTAACTCCTTTGCCAACTCAATTAGTGCATCCTCATGTGACAATACTTCAATGCCACTCTGCTTGAAACGATAAGCAGCAAGGGTACGGTTAGACAGCAGTTCAGATACTAAAGCAGACTTTTCCTGTATAAAAGGTTTCAGTCGATCTGAAATAGCTTCCCCCGTGTAGGATGAAAGTGGCTTGCAGCGATGCATATCACACAGGAGAAGATCCTCTTTTACTCGAACAACCATCACCAACTTGTGTGATGCTTCATGTGTTTCCCAAAAGGCTCGGTTTCGAATAACGGAACGAAAATACTCAGTATCTCCACGTTCAAGTTTCAAAATAGTATTTTGCATTGCTTGAGCACGCTTTTCATACGAACGTGAATCAACAATGTGACGAAGCAGTGGACCAACGATACGAATGCGAGCTTGAATTTCTTGCCATTCTCTTTCAATTTTCTCCTTCGCAACTGGAGGACTCCACTTGTAAGCAGGAGCAATTTTCCCCCACCTCGATATATGTATGGCTTCCAAATCCTTCAATGTATCACAGTTTATGTAAATATGTGTGGCGGTGTTTTGCTTGGACCATTCATGGAATTGTCTTTTGTCTGGAGAGCTCAAAGCAATACCGGAAAAATCACCAGGTGGTTTCACTGGAGCAGGATGATCCTTGTCCACGTCGAATATAAGGTATCCCTTGATTTTCCCTGTCTTACATGAATCCCTGACTATTTGGTCAATAAGTGTTGAAGCATGCTCATAATTACTGTAAAACGTAACATATCCTGCTCGACCACCTATGGGTTTATGAAACACATACGCCTTACCCCTCACAACGTATATGATAATCTGAAGCTGACTCGCTTCATAATGCAGTAGTTTGTATAACAGAAATGGCGCTGTGGAAAACGATTTACCAATACCAGGTGTACCAATAAGAACATGAGCCATCGGGTTGACAATCACTTCACCCATAAGCCACTTGTTAAGCCGTTCCTCAACCTTATGCCACACCCTCAGTGTTTCCCTGCGGATATAAACGTCATCGTTAAAAACGTACTCCACTCCCTTCTTGTGATTAATATCATAATCTTTTTCTTGTGGTTGGAACGACGTGTATGGCCAACCCATTTGAGATGTGAGCACAGCAATCTCCAAGTTACCGTGACGAGGAAGTGGTTCGTTCACAGTTTCCGGAGTTTGACTGACATCAACCTCCTCCTTCGTCCACATCTGCTGTGGCCTTCCATCAAACACTTTCATTCCAAGTGGCTCTGTATCATAACCCGACATCACATAACTCCATTTTGCATTATAAATGGAATCGTATAATTTCTCTTCGAGAGACTTGCCCTCTCCGGTTTCTGATGGGTTCTCGTTTTCTCGGTCGGCTTGTCTCTTCATCGGGCGGTACGCACCATTCAACCATCCATTTAAAACATTCCAAGTATCTCCCACACTACCACCGTTCTGATTCATTTCACTCTCCTAATAATAATCTTAATTGAGTGCGTTGTGTTATTTCCTTTTTTTGTAATATAAATTAAAAAAAGGGATAAAGATGAGGTAATACAAAAAGATACACTTATAAACCAAATTACAATAAATGAATATTAGGAATTAATATGGAAGATGGAAACTATTTACTAAAATTAGGATTAAATACAAATCTTATCATGCGTTGAGAACCCACAGCAACTTAAGCACAAATAAGGTATGACAGTACGAATAGACATTTCTGTTGGGAGGAAAACTCAAACAACAATTTCCAAAGAGTGTACACCATCATTTCAGAATAATATACTTACATATATATGTATTGAAAAGCAAAAAATAAATAAATGTGGCATTGCCATGAAAAACAGCATATAATAGGTTTATTGATAAGCTACGCAAAACGTAGAATACTCAGTTAATGGTGCTCATGTGCATAATGAAGGCGCTTCACATTAAAAAATAATACAAGCAACGATCAGAATTTGCGTATAACCTCACATGAACCGTCACTCGGAATGACACGTTGTCATAACTTCCTAATGTGGAAAAACTATTTCTAATGCCAACTCCCACACTCCGAATCGGTACAGTGTGCAAATAAGAGTACGAGATATCAAAGCATATACAATAATAGTCGCCGTAAAAAGTAAAACTAATTAAATAAAATCTTATACATCAAAGAGGAAGATCTCACCTGACGAACAAGTGCTGCTCACTTTCTTTATTCTTTATTTAAGTGATCCTGTGTTTTTTTTTCTTTTTCTTGCAACCATAGAACCATGAATCTAAGAAATATATATGAAGGCATGAAAGATATTAGTTTTTGTTTTTTGGTATTGGAGCACCTCGCCATGCCTCTGATCTTGCGCCTTTGTGAAACTCAAAAGGAACGCTAGCGAAAGGCTCACGGAAGGGAACAAATATATTTGTGGGAATAATAATTCAATATTAGGCCTCTTTTGAGGAGTGTGCTGAGTGGAATAATGGTGAAAAAGAAGTATTGAAAATTTATGCCACATGGGCAAATGCTTTACAATGTTTTCTCTCTATCTGAATATATGGAATGTATGGAATATATAAGGAACCAGAAACATAGGGAATATATGAAGTATAAGGAAATATATCAAATATAAGAAAATATATGATATATTCTGAAGTGCCGGATGTGTTTGTGCGTGTCTTTGTATGTGTTCTCTGCTTTATATATCACTAAATATTTTACACATTTCATTTTACTTTGCGTATGCTAATCGCTTGTTTCTCCCTATATAAATTAGTGGAAATATCCATTAGAGAAATAATAATTTATTTTTTCTTCTCTTCCCTTCCCGCTAATGTTTCACCATCTGTTTCCATTCCTTATAAATACTGTAAATTTCTTTTGTTACTGTAACTATTTCCAAAAAAAAGTGTAAGTGAGACACTTTAAGCATTACATATCATAATATTTCTAAACTCCTTCTATGTTATGTTAAGCTACTAATATTTTTATTTCCCATTCATTTTATTCAGCAGAACATACAAAACCCCTCAAAAGTCCTTCCTTGTTTTTTTTCTTCAACATTATAATATATCATGTGGAATATACAAATATATAATAACCATAGATATGTTATATATCATCACAACATCAGAAGCTATACAACAGAATTGTGTTCTTCAATAAGCAGTGGTTGTGTTTCCTTTTATTTTATCTCAGAGTCAAACTAATTAATTAATTACTAATAACTTCCTCCAAAGATATTGCTTCCATTTTCTTGGATTATTCTGCAGCGTAACACCGGAGTCTTGAAATAAAGTGTCACAGTTCAAAGAATACAAAACAGTAAAAAAAATAAACAGAGACTCGCATCTTTACAATTGGTTGCATTTGGATACATCAAACATATTTATTCGCTCCCTTGTGTGTTTTTTTGGGGTGGTGGAGGGTAAATGCAAAATGTATCAAGTTGACGAGTAGTAGAAATACAATACTTGATATAATTTCACTTACATATAAGCTTTCTTTTCCCACTTTATTCCAATTCATAATATTTTGATAGCAATGTAATGCAGCATTCAGCCATAAACATTTTAACCATAAATATAGTAACTAATGTGTGAATGGTAACCCATGGTGATACATTCCATATGGAACAATACCACATTGTTAAATATACGCATGGAATTAAAACTATAGCACTAAATTAAAAATAAAAAATTAGAAGAGAAAAAGATATGAATTATCAAAAGAGGCATATTCTTCACTAACATGCACTTGTTTCAACATAATTATAATTTGAAATTACGTTAAATGATAAGTGACCCAATATCCTGAAACGACACAATAACAATGATTTCATTATGGCACATGTAAAATAATGATATGCAATAAAATAAATAATATAAATTAAAATACAGCAAGCACTGCAGAATATATTCTATTGCTATATATAACCATTTGCCAACAGATGAATAGCTTTACTCATTGGAAGAAAATAATTAAATTCAAACTTCCTATGATTCTGCCAGTGTTTGTCGGCTACATGTGGGACTCAAAAAAAAAAACAAAAAGTTTATTTTAAATAAACATGAAGAAAAGAAAAACTTCGCATGAAACCATAAGGGTACCCCTGTGAGTTATTCGCTACTGTCAAACATAGTTAACTTCACAACCCTCAAGAAAGAAAGAAATAGTAAAAGTAAAATTCCAAGTAAAAAATAAAAATAAAAATTAAGGAAATATAACATAATTATGCTTAACTAACTGTAATGTGAGGAATGTAAAAATAACAAAATGTTACTCACAATTTAATGTTATCAATGTTTTCCTTCACAAACAAAAACTGTCACATCTCAATGTGTTCTTTCAAATTAATGTAACGGAACCAGATATGTTTGTATAATATTCTACAATGTCATTTGGCATTGTCCGATGCTCACTCAAAAAAAAAACTTATTCGTTTTGTTGCGATGTAGCTGTTGACAGTGTTGTGCTCTTTTTTATTTTATTTTTTAACATACCGCTGCGCACTTCCGTAATCCCCTCAATATTCCTGCAGTTCCCATCATAAAAGAAACAAAAGAAATCCATCAAAATAAAGTAACTGGAGTCCAAGATGTTGTAGAGCACAATGTATTTATTTTGAATAATGGAATCCTGTGATATCAAAGACAATCATCTGCAATGAATAAACTAAAACGTTCATTGACTCATGCCACTAAAATAATAATTAAATTGTTAAACACATGTTCCCATCGTGTGGTAAGTAATTCAAACAATTCTGTGACCACATGAAATACTCGAAGAAAAAGGAAACGTATACAATGCATAAGCCATTAGTAAAGTATAAATACAGTTTTTGGTATCGAATCCATCATGTGTTACAAAGTTGCATTTCATTAACACACAAGAGCACAATTTAACTCAACATCATATTTCGAATCATCAGTGATAGAGCTTGGCAACTGTACGATTCGATAAATCCAACATTTCCCTTTACTCTTACAACCTTCACCAACTTGTCCGTAACTTCATTGATCTTCCAGGCAGCCGTATGCTCAATAATATCATTATAGGAATATTCATCCGACTTCTTCATAGTTTCCAACGCATCATGCACTCTTTTCAGACGCCATTCATAACAGCTTAAACCAAATATATAACGAGGCAAAAGCCCAATTGAATTAATACGTCCCTCCACTATTCTTTACACTCATCTTCCATTTCCTTCCTCAATTCGTGCCTTCTTCTGTTGGATACCTTTTCCCTTGCATGTATTGACAGTTTTTTCCATGCCACAAATGCCTTCATGTCACGCACATCATCGCAGTTTATAATAATTTGGCGGCCTCCCCTATTTTTTCCCCACTGCTCGTAACGGACACTATTCGGAGTAGTGAAAATAGTTACACTCCAAACATCAGAGGGAAGTTGAGTGTAAAGCTGCTGCATTGTGTACCTCATGTCCATAATGATGTGTCCTCTGTTTTTGTATTTCATTTTATTTATGGCGTTGACAGCAGCTCTCAAATCTTCGTACTGCACAACCCTCCCTCTTTCATCACTCTTTCTGTTATATATTAAGTAGGCTATCCCGTCTGTGAAATACGCAACAACATCAAGCATTCCTTCATGGTAGTGAAGCAATGAATGAAGCAAAAATGATCCAAGGCCACATGATTTACCAATACCAGGTGTACCAATAACAATATGTATCGGTGAATCCACCACTGCGTCATTCAGCCACCATGCTTTTAGATCTTTTTGAATTATATACCACATGCGCATAATTTCACGACGGATGTATACGTGCTGAAATACTACTTTGCGCCCCGTAGTGTAATCCAATGCAAACCTGTTGTATGGCCAACCCTCCTCCGAAGTGAGAACGAAAATCTCCAAACCATAAGGTCTCTCCTCAATCTCTGCATCAACATTCGCAAGTTCAGGAGTTACATCCACCTCTTCTTCGGTCCAAATGCGCCTTGGTCTTCCATCGAACACTTTCATTCCAAGTGGCTCTGTATTATAACCCGACATCACATAACTCCACGTCGCATTGTATATAGAATCATATACTCCTTCAAGGCTTACAGCACCACCAGTTGTTTGGGCAGCTTGCTTTTCCTTGCTTCCTTGGAAATGCGCAGTGCACTGTCCAACTTTGCCGCTGCAGTGAGGCAACAAGTTCCCTTATTTGCGCTGTTGCACTCTCTTCCCAGTGCTGCATGTCTTCAATTCTATTACGAGGCAGATCAATAACTGCCCCCAGTAATTGAAACTCATCGGTATCCTGTATTTCTTAAAGAACATTAGCATTAATATATTTTCCCGGATTTTAACAAACACAACCACTGCTGCATTCTCCGAGTTGTACGTGTTTGAGGAAAACTGATTCAAAAAGTCATGCAGTTTCATTTCATCCAAACTCGCATAATCTTCCAGCAGCACATTTTCAATAGAGCTGTTAATTGATCAAGTTGGCCCTTTTTCGCCTCCACGCAGTCAATTCAAAAAATATATTGCCACATGCAACCCATCACTATGAAAACACCTTATCTAATTCCACACTTCTCAAAAACCTGTCCCCTGATTCCTCACAAGCTTGCGATAAAAGCATAAACAAAAATAGAATCAGAAACAGAGATAGAGACAGTTTACACTGTAGGAAAGGACATCACAGTGTGTCACTCATTCTAGGAAGATAATCACAAAAGCAAACACCCTCAAAAAGACAGCTCAGCACCATAAAGCAGAACCTACTCACTACTAATAAGGAGTTGTGCCCCTTCCCTGCCAGTAAAGACACAACATTTCCCAACAAACACAGTTAAAGACCACAAGACTTATGACCCCTCCATACTAACCTAAACAAGACAGCGTGAATCACAATTGCATGCAATGCGCTAAGAACTCGAAACGGTTCCGCACATTTGCCTCTGAGGATCCCTACTCAATCGCACCCCTACGCGGGAATCAATATTCTGCCTGTCACAAAATAACACAGCGGACAGCAGAAGGAAAAGGGGAAAATAAAGAAAGCCATCACAACACATAAGGATTTTAATGGGAACTTACAGGAAACCTTCTAGATGAGAATGCTAACACCCATAAAACAACAGTGCTCACAATCCTCTTGTATATCAGTGTTTAATTAGTTTTTCACAAAATGATTTGATAATCGTAACGATTCAAGGAATAAAAAAAATGTAAATGATAAGACACGACGCAACAAGCTGCCACATTGCCATTAATGGATGTATGTAATACCATTGTTACTATCCATTTCATTGTGACAACACACGCAAAATACAATCGATACCACGGATTTCGTACGCCTTCCGTCGTTCGGTGAATCATAGAGAGGATGTAAACAGTTGCGAAAGGATTACACCAACGCAACCGTAAGTTCGTTACGCTACCAGGAGCCTGTCCAGGATATATGATAAGCGAACTCCATTACTCAGACAAAAAATGTGATGCTTCCTCTTGCCCTTTCATTCGTTCCGCACAGTGTTCACTTCATTGTTGGCTTGCCCGAGGTTCGCCAATTACGTTCGGCCCGCAGCAGCCACCGCAAGCATTTTGATAACTATGTTATCCTCATACTGCACATGGTACTGCTGCACATTGTTCTTCCAGAATCCCTCCACAAACTGGTGACTGCGGTGCTTTGCCTTACCCTGTGTAATTTCACACTTCTGCTCAGACCTCATCGCTGTGGATTCGAAGTGCTGAACGCTAATGATTTCCCAGTGAAACATCTCAGTAATTTCCTTCAACTGCTCAACGGTAGCCTCATTCTGGTGACCTCCCCCCTCCGCAGTTGGCAAGAGGGATTGTAACAAATGAATGAATTTGTCGGTTGTTGTGTGGTGGCTGCTGGCAACAGTAAACTGCAACAACACAATAGTTTTCTTTCCTGTGGTTCCTGAAGCCTGTGCAGCCTCCTTGTCATCAACAATAAAGAATGCATCCGCTACGGGGTAGTTGGGAACGCATGGCACATATAATTCCACCGGAGTCCCCTCCGACTCAGCCCAGTTGATGTCACCTCGCACTGTGTTTGGTCGACGGACTTTGAGGAGGCCATCCCTTACGTGTTGCAAAATGCTTTTGCGTGTCCTCGTGCGTCTGGCCCTTTCATTTGCTGGAAGTTTCGTTATTAGACTTACGAAGCAAGTTAACACTCTGGGAGAACACAAATATTTAATTGCATTCTCCTCAAAATAAAGCCCGATGGCAGATGCATTCCGCGTCATACCATTTGTCAGTGCCCACTCCTCAGCAATGCCGGAAAACACTACATTCAAAATTCTTTTCTTTATAGATTCAGAACGCGCCACGCAGACATACGTGTCAAGGGAGCTTCTTTCTTGACCTTTGATGCGAACGATCTTCACGAGCTTATGTGATGCATCATTGTCCCTCCATTCCCCACAGTTGCCCAGCACCTTAGTATATATTCCGTACTTGTTACCTGATACGATACTCCCCAATTCCCCGTTCACTGCAATAAGCTGCTGTCCATACATTACTTCTTCAAACACATAACGAAGTGAAGGTCCGACACGCTCCGCACGGTTCTCATACATGTTCCACTTTTCCCTCAACTCAACAGGTGTGGCTTGAGGAAAAAGCTTGGGTCCCATACGTGAGAAGAAAGCCCGCATTTCACTCATAGCCCAGCAGTTAAAAACAATAAACGCGCCTTTGCGTTGCTCTTGCCAGCTGTCAAAATTTCTCAAATTGGGTGAACTGATCAAAATGCTTCCCCATTTTGGAACCACTTCTGCCGGTGGCTGCTCGCCTTTGTTGACAAAGTCATAAATAATATAACCACGTGTATTAGATGATATAACCTCTAGCAAGTCCATTGCCGCACCTTTTCCGTACTGCCTAATAATGCCGACGCCACCTTCACCTAATTTCTCAAATATATACGCCACCTCGCCACAGAAATACGCAGCAATAGGCAAATCTTCCGCATCATAATGCAATAACTTGTAGAGGATAAAAGAGCCCGAATTCTGAGATTTGCCAATCTCCGGGTTACCAATGGCAACGTATGATCGTGGTAAATAAGGACATCCCGGTATAACACGTTGTGTACGCCATAATTCAATTCCATTCCTTACAACATTCCATACACGGAGCTCTTCTCTGCGAATGAATATGTCACTGTCGCTTCCCTGGGCAAAGTCTGTATATGGCCAACCCATTTCTGAGGTAAGAACCAACAGCTCAACTCCTTTAGTGCGTTCCGGCTTCTGTTCAAGAGCTTCCTCAATTTCAGGCACGACATTAACTTCTTCATCCTTCCACATTACATCATCACCACGCGTTCCATCAACAAACTTCATCCCGAGCAGTTGAGTTTCGTTGTCCATTATAATGTGACTTCACTTTGCATTGCATACGGAGCCATATAAACTGAAAACATTATCACCCCTTGCTTCACGTCCCCTCAGACGCTTTTCTCCCAGAATAAGTGTTTTTTTGTCCTGAAGCAAAATGTTGAATATTGTTCTTGATGAAAATATTTGCTTTACTTTTCTAACTAATTCGGCTTCTTAGTGTTTCTTTGTAAAGGATACAGAAGCTTTACTACAAAGGGATTCCTGTACTAAAGCACGCACACAGTTACTCAGGTAGAACAGTTATAAATCTCAAATAATTTTAATAAGCTTTCCTCACATATTTTTCTATCCAATGAAATTATTTCCACACTGCTCTGCTGCAGCATTGTGGCCATTAAAAAAAATAGTTTGGCGCTTCCTCAGGTATTCACTGACATTTCCCACCCCTTTCAACGCATGTTGAAAAACACATGCCTCATTGCTGTCACACCTTAGCGTTATTGAATCTATTTTCATACCTCCAAGGAATACACGGCATGAGATTCTATTTTCAAATACATTAATTGATCCACGAGATTTGGTATTTTATTCATTTCATCTGACTGTCGCTTTTCCCCATTCTCTGAGTTCGAAAATACCACTGAGCTAATTCCGTGCAAACGTACACATGTAACTTCAAGGTAATATATGTTTATCACTGTTGTGTTCTTTCATATTTCTTTGTTGGCTGCTGGTGCCCAGTAAGTTCCTATCATAAAATATGTATCATCTTACAAGACACAATAATAATGGTCATGATAAAGGTTCTGAATTCCCTGTATTTAATTTTGGACGGTGATGTGAGGAATGGATTCAAAAACAAACAAACAAATAAACAAACTGAAGCCTCCTGTTCGTAAATGAAGGGTTTTGTGTTCACATCGTTGGAGAGTGTCGGCACCCGGAGATATACTTTTCTCGCTTTGCAGTGTGTGTTTCACTACAGTTTCCGTTCGTTCTGCCATATGGGAAAATAAATTGTTTTGGATATTTGAGTCTGCGCCGCCTTCCCCACTCAAAGCACCTTGCATAATGAGTATTATTGTAGTAAATTTTGAGTTCTCATGAGGATTTCACACTTCACACGCGCAAAAAAAAATTGTTACAATGACTCGCTTACTGTTGCACACATGGAAATGGTGACTGCGATAGAAGCTTCCCTTAATTTGTGTCATTTTCGTGAGAGTTGAGTTTTAAGCAACATTGTGCCTCCTAAACCTCGATACGCATTTTAAAAAAATGAGATTAGAAAACAGACTCACTGTTTGATACAGAAAGTAAGAGAACTTGGCATTTAATTATTATTATTATTGAACACACATTCATATGTTACTTTTTTCCATCACCGTTAGGAACGTAACACTCATACGTTAAAGAACCACCAATACGCAAATATTTCCATACGCCACTTCACTGCCTTCAAAGCGCTGCCCAATTGGTTTTGAATGTAAGTGCAATACAAAAGAAAAAAAGCATTTTATAGAAATAATTCAGTAATAAAAAATATGGTTAAACTTCCCCAGCACCTTTTTGAAACCTTTTGAACTTTGCGCATCTGTAAGGTCAAAGCAAATCAAAGATTCTCCAACCATTGATGTTTACATTATTTCCAATCGACCATGTTGCTTGAAACAGATGTTGGAAAGAAAATATCAAAAATAAAATAGTGATGGATGAAAACCTGAATATTAATACTGACAATAATAATGGTAATAAAAATGGTAGTAATAATAAATAAATAAATAAATAAATAAATAAATAAAATTACATTCCTTCAGTGCATTGCATTTATGCAGGGAGTATGACTCGTAGAAACCTGTCTCATAGTTATTTATGAGTTCATAACAAACAACTCGGTAATGATGCGTCATGAAATGTTTAATCAACGAAACTTACATTCCCCTTATAATACGACGCAAACAGAACAAACATCAGTCACAACCGCGATTTGTTTCAAAATGATTTATATATATATATTTTTTTTGCGAGCATGTAGAAGCAAATAAATACAACAGCGTGCGCAGAGGATTAAGTGTGCAAACAAATGAAACAACGATAAAAACATTATTTACAAGATTAAAAGAAAGTGCCGTTTGAATAAAGAGAAATGAAGCAAGAGGTAGCAATAAATCGTATGTTTTTATACTTACTGCAGATATTTAGTTTGTAACGATTAGTATTATATAAACAGCAACATATGATGAAACTCAGGAATATATCAACTAGACCTCAGATTGTTTGACAAACAAGCAAAAAAGAAAAGAAAAGAAGAATAATATGAAGAAAAGAAAACATCTGCTGTTAATGTCGCGCAACATATTTCAACAGTTGATTCACACTACAAATTTCTCATAAACATACGATTTAAATCACCACTTGCACATTCCCTTTCGTGTATCGTTGTTTTGACTTCAAACAGCTTACAAGTGTAATCTGCTGATGCCATCTTTACATAATAAAATGAAACTATTAAAGTTTATCACAGTCCGCAAATTACGGGTTTTAGGTTGCAGTCGTCGGTTGTTCTTCCCTCTGCATAATGGTCTCTCATTAACATACGAATATCTCTCAACAAAAATATTCACATTACAGAGATTAGGTGATGAATGATTTGAGTCAACTCCTTCCACTTGTAACTTCATCACGGCATGGTTGCGGCTCACAACAGAAGGAAGGGTGGTTTTGCTCTTAGGTTGAATGATACCTGCAGTTCCAACATAACTCGATATATATGTATATATATATATTCTTTATTTTATTTCTACTTTCTGCACTTCTCCACTTTCGTGTTGTCCATACAACAAATATCTCTTTACCCGATGGTGAATGAGATGTGGTGTGCTGTTTGGAAACTGAACTACATTTTTAGCTCAGAGTGGAAAAGCTGAGAAAGTGTTTTTGTTTGAAGAGTCAGTCAGTCGAAGCATTCAGCATTTGATTAACTCATAAAACATATAATTTATATTTAACCTTCCAATACCATCGCTCGAGCAGAGCAGTTTCTTGTCATAAAGACATTAACCACATGCTAAAAATTTCCACGCCACCAGACCACACTTATATAAACTCGCAAAAAATAAATAAATAAGAAATAAGCGGTTGCATATATCATACCACCTCTTGCAGTGCAAACCGAAAATAGTGCGTCGCGGTAGTGCGCTTGAAATAAGTAAACGAAAAGATTCCTGTATCATAACAGTCTTTCACTATTTCCTGAAGTATTTCAATCTCCAACTAAACATCATGTAAAACACCTTAAAGCCACTCCACTTTCCAATACATAAAAATCCCACTAATGTTACTCTCATGTGCCATCGCAGTGCGTCCTCATGCTTTTAATTTCAGTAGTCATTCACCTCCCAAGTTCCGTAAGCATTTACTGCTAATAATGTAAGCGAAACAATTTGGGGATATGATATTCAAATGACAGTTGTTCTTCGATTTCACATGCATCTTGCTTCAGATGCAGCGCTGCCTTTCGCCTCTTTCTTTTTTTCTCAAATAAATACATAATATTTGATATTTTACTATTTCGAATCGGTGTGGATTTGTGTAACTTAAATGTGCGGCTGTCTATAACTTATCAGTTAACAGCAGTGTCTAATTAATTTAAGTGTGTGAGGAGGAAATCCTTTTCTTGTTGTTGTCAAATAAAAAGTAAATATGAAGGAATACATAATTTAACTCAGCAGTGTTTTCTGGAAAGTCATAAACATATACGGATACGGTAAGAAAAGGAAAATAAAATAAATGAAAGGATTTGCTCTCGCCTTCAGTTCTTCTGAGGCATCATGTTGTAAGAAAATAATATTTCCCAAAACCAGTGAAATGGTTACTACATTTTCCCATGCACAAGTAGCACAAATGTTAATGGGTTAAGGTGGTACACAACCCTTTGCTGCGCAAGGGTATTCGGAATGTATGACATCTTCACAAATATTTGGCCCAAATAATTCTGAAAGGAAATGTAATAAAATAAATTATGTTATTAAAAAACCAAACAAATACAACAAGTTATAATATAATTTTTTAATGAAAAGAGAATATTGAATCGCACTGTTTGAGAATATAGATATACCAGTGGCAAGTGTAAAAAAGAATCACGAGACACGTAATGTGTTGTATTATCCTCTCCCATGTAAGAACTTGGTGGTCAAGATGGTGCTCTGATATAATTTATTGTAAAGTCACTCTGTCATTTCTTTCAGTAAAGCAAATAATAATAAGAATAATGAAATATATTCACTATACTTTAATGGTATATAAACTTCACCTCCTCATATCATTGACAGGTATACAGTACTGCAGAATGTTGAGTGCTTTTACTTTTCGGGTGTGGCTATGAGTAAGAATTAAATGTGAATGTTGTGTTTCATGTAATAACAATAAGAACGATAGAAATAATAATAATAATAATAATAATAATAATAATAATAATAATAATAATAATAATAATAATAATAATAATAATAATAATAATAATAATAATAATAATTCAATATATATGTGTGTGGATGTGTAGTCATAAAGTTAGAAGGGCATACAAAATAAGATATGTTCATTTGACATAGTTGTAATATGAACGAGAATAATACAATATTTACTACGCTTGCGACTAAAATACAAATTTCCACTGAGAAAAAAGCCTTGTGCATACACACACGCTCACTTTCCTAACTGTTCTTTATTCTTCACAATATATGATTGGTATGACTTAGTGAAATACGAAGCGCTTAAATAACTGTAATGAAATCCTCGTATTTCTCGTAATTAATATAGTGTAACATACAATATCATCCATGTGAATTGTTACTGGTATCTGTTTGAGTAACAGTGCCTACAGTGAGCGAACCACTCAAACTGGCTGTTAAATTTAATAACGTGTTCTCAGCAATAAGTTGTTCCAATTATACAAAGTGAAACAATGGATCAAATATTAACGGATATGTACCCTCCTTTTTCTCAGTTCACAAGAAACATCAGAGCAGCCACAAACGTTGTCTAGGTCAACCCAAGAAAGACATGGCAATTCCAAAAGACTTCTGAATCCTTCTGTGGGCCTTCTGACATCATGTCTCTGACTGAAATGCAATTTTTTAATTGATTTTATCCTCCCAAGTGGTGTAATATCATTAAGATTTTCACAATAAGAAAGATTGAGCTCCTCAATGGTATGGGGTGGTTGAATTTCCCTGAGATCTTCATCTGTAATAAGAGAACAAATCAAGTTAAGAATGCGCAACCTCGGAAGAGTGAAAAGTGCACTAAACCCCTGCGTTAGCTCTCTGCATTTCCCTATATGCAACTCCTCCAGTGTTTTGATATTAGCAAGACATGAAGCATCGGTCATATAACACGATTCAAGGTTGAGTGTGACGAGGGATTTGCATCTGCTGATATAATATCCACCGTAACGGGTCGTAACTCTGGCGGATTCCAAGTTGAGCACACGAAGTCGTGGTAATTCGCTTAGTGCTTCCCAGCCTGAAGTTATGTGGTAACATCCGCTCAGATTCAATTCCTCCAGTGCCGTAAGGTTTGATATATGAGATATATCTGTTAATTTCTTTGAGTAGGCGATATCTAGTGATTTCAACGAGCGCATGGCGCAGAAACTCTCAAAACATTTGTTTCCCATATCGAAAGAGCGGAGTCTCAGTACATTAAGCCATGGCAGTTTCCTAAGATCCCCTACGTCGTTTAATAATCTGTAAGAATAGGCGACTTTCAACTCCCTAAGTGTTGCAATGTTGGAAATAAGTTTGATGTCGCARAGTTCCTTAGATCCTTTGATAGTGAGTTTCACTAGGGATTTGCTCTCTCCTAGTGAACTGAGGGAGAAAAAACTGAGTTTTACGTGCCTCAACGCCAGTATCCGTAGCCTTGGTAGCATTCCAACCTTGAGCAGACCTTCCTTAATGTCCACACAATTCTCAACGGTGAGCTCCTCCAGTGAATTGATGTTGTTTATCGCCTCGATATTGGACACACCGTCGCACCAATACAGTTCCAAATTTCTGAGATATTTGCACCCGCTGATGAGACGTATGCCTTCGTTGGTAACATAAGTTTCGGAAAGAACCGCTACACGTAGTCGAGGCAGCTTCCCCAGTGCCTCCCAACCTTTTCGTATGTGCTTACACCCGCTAATATTCAGTTCTTCCAATGTCGATAGGGAAGATAATGCTGATATATCGGTTATAAAATTACAGATTGATACGTTAAGTGACTGCAGTGACTTGGATTTAGAGATACTCTCAAGCCCTGAGTCAGAGACATCTCCGTCCTCCAAATTCAGTACCCGAAGTCGTCTTAGGCTGGAGATTGGGGGTAGATAATTTATTTCACTAGTCTTTTTGAGCAGCAATTCTTCAATTACCGCAGCTGTGGAGAGGAGTCTCTCACACAACGATTCATCTCCATGTTCGAGATTCAGCTTCACAAGTGATTTGCTATACGCGCCGTCAGGAAGTTCTTGCATCCATCCAGCATTTATGCCACATCTCTTCGCATCTAGTTTGCGAAGTTTGGGCAACTTTCCAAGAGTTTCAATACCTTTTCTGATGTTAGGGCAGCAATCAAGGTTCAACTCCTCAAGCATAGTAATTTTAGAAAGTGCTGTGACGTCTGTTATATCTTTGCAAAACGCAAGGTTGAGTGTATTCAAAGACTTGCACTCGCTAACGTGCCGTATGTTTTCATCATTAATGCGTGTATTCGACAGTGTGGCTACACGCAGTTGGTGAAGTGTGCCAAATACATTCCAACCGGATGTTACATTACAGCAGTTGTCAATGTTGAGTTCCTCCAATGCTGTAAGGGAAGCTATTGCAGAAATAGATGTTATTTTCTTGCAATGCGAAAGATTTAATGACACAAGTGGGATTGAGCTTGTGCAGATATTCTCAAGGGAATTATTATCAACTTGTGTCCGTCCTAAATCCAGTACACGAAGCTGCAGTAGCCTGCCCAGTGTTCCCATTCCAGAGGTTACTTTGTCACAGTAGTGGAGATTCAGTTCCTCAAGTGTAACAAGGTTCGAGAGGGGCTTGACATCACCAAACCCTTTGCAATTCTCAAGACTGAGCTTTACAAATGAGTTACCATTCCCTAGTGAACCAATAACTGAATCTTCCAACTGTACACCCTTTATGTTCAACACACGAAGCCGTGGTAGCTCTCCAAGAACGCTCAGCCCTTTTCTGATGTTTGAACAACTATCAAGATTCAACTCCTCAAGCGTAGTGATGTTAGAGAGAATTGTAACATCAAGTAACTTATTGCAGAAAGAAAGATCAAGCGTAACAAGGTTTTTGCACTTGCTGAAATGGGATATGTCTCTATCAGTAATATGTGTATTCGAGAGGATTGCCACATGTAGCTGCTGAAGTTTTTCAAGTGCTTCCCATCCTGCATTTATCCTAATACAGTCACTTAAATTCAGTTCATTCAATGCTTCAAGGCTTGAAATATGGGACACATTTGTCATTTTCCAACAATGGGAAAGGTTGAGGGACGCCATTGTCTGTGATAGGCACAAACTTCTGAGAGACTCATTGTCGGTATTTGTGCCAGACAGGTCCAACATTTTAAGCTGTGGCAGGTTTCCGAGACATCCAATTCCTGCGTCAATACCCGTGCAGCCGTGAAGGCTTAGTTTTTCCAGAGTCAAAATGTTGGCGAGTGCTTCCACATTACTCAGTCCCGTGGTACTCTCTATAGTGAGCTGTAAAAGGGATTTTGAGGCACCAATACCAGCAAAGCCAATGGAAGAGATGTGTGCCTCCTTTATGTTAAGCACACGCAGGTATGGCAGTGTACCAAGGCAACCCACACCACTAATGATGTCAGCACATTTTTGAATATTCAGCTCCTCGAGTGTAACAATGCTGGATAAGAGTGTCATATCACCAAAGCCTGCGCAGTCATCAAGACTGACCTTTACAAGTGATCCACCAGTCCCAACTGAATCGAGAGATGGCTCGCTCAGGTGCACATCCTTCATGTGCAATACACGAAGCTTTGGTAATGCCCACACAACGCCTATCCCTCGTGTTATTCGGCGACAACCGTTAAGGTTCAATTCCTCAATAGCAGTGGCATTGGAGAGTGGATTCATATCTGTCAGCTGAATACAATAAGAAATGTTCAGCCTTTCAAGCGATCCACAGTCACACAAATCCTTCAGAAAATTATCTTCCACAGGTACACCACTCAAGTCAAGCATACGCAATCGTAACAACCTGGCCAGTGTTCCAATTCCCTTCGTTATGTGGTAACAGCTGTTTAGATTCAACTCTTCAAGCGCTGCAAGTTGTGAAATTGGGGTTGCATCCGTGATATTGTTGCATTCGGATACACTCAGTTTGGACAGTTTAGCACATGCACTTATTTCCTCCACACAGTTGTCATCAATATCTGTGGAATTTAACTCAAGACACTTCAGGTTAGTCAAGCGAGAGATTCCTCTGATATTTGTCAGTTGCATGGTGTCAGCAATAACCAACTCCTCCAATGTTCCAATATTGAATAAGTGACGAGCGCCATTGTTGTCAATATTGTTGCTCTTAAGATAAAGCCTTTTCAACATATCAAGGTTATTCAAAGATATGATATTCACAAGTTTTCCGCGCGGATATTCAATGCGTAACTCTTCTAACTGCTTTAGCTTACTGACTCCTTGTAAGTCGAAGTTCTCATCCTTTGATAGCGCAATGGTTAATTTCTTTGTATGAATGCGGCCACAGAGTGAGGAAAGAGCACCTTCATATAGTCCTTCGTCACTGAAGGCATTATCAGCAGCATTATATAACGTTACTCTATGTATGCATTCGGTGTCATCACACACACCACCTTGCCTTTCGCCACTCATAGCTGTGAGATTACTCATGAAACATTTAAGTGCCTTCACACTGCTTTCCAGCCGTGTCGTTTGTTTAGTCAATTTCTCATGCTCATTCAGTAATGATACCACAGTTTCATCATTACTGGCGTCACGCGTCTCTTCGGTGATTGTAACGGTGGTGAGTTTATTTTGTTCAGTAGTTGATGGTTCCTTTAAAGCTTCTGACTGCTCAGGTGATGAGATGCGCTGTCGCTTTCTTCCTTGGTTTCCTGACATTGTAGTTCCCGTTTCCGATTCCTTGAGGTACTGAGTGTTGAGGAAATGCTTTTTCTTTTTTAATAATAGAGCTAAGCGATGAATCAAACGAGGGGGGGGGGGAAGTGTTATAAGGAAGTAATTGAGGTGCATGCCAAAATGTGTTATGGTCAGTGATCCTAACCTTCATTCAGCAGTCTTTGGGCACAAAAGAAATGATAAATGTAATGAGGTTGTTTTGTATATATATAGAAATCAATAAAGTGTGGCAAAAATATACTATTTATTATTCTCAGTTGCTTACACGCTTAGCAGCCACAAGGGATAAATTTTATTCTCGTTGTTGTATTTATGAATTACTGACCCAGTGCCTGAAGCACGCAGTAACAGTAGTTTCTGACAGTAGTATCAGGAAGTCTCTGCACTTCCTTAAACCGGAAGCTAACCTTCGCCTTCACGACCTTCCCTTGCAGAGCAACTAGCATATAATTCTTATGCATTGATGTCGCAGCATGGAAAGCAAGGTGACACTTGCCTTCCCTTTCATTGGCTGCAATATTTTCCAAAAGCACGGCACACACAACCACAAAGCTGTTAGAATAATCCCAATCCTCACTCTCTCCACGAGCCACCCATCTATGGTAGTGGCTTGAAATTTCAATTAATGTCATTGCGTGAGCCCAAACGCAGTGACAAAACGGAAAGAGAAGACACATGGAAACACCTCCCGGATATGACACATACGCTTTATTTACCTCGGCCGCAGAAACCAATTGAAACATCTACTGTGAAAACTGAAAGGACAACAGTAATTAGGGAGACATATGGGCACTACGGTTTCCCATTAACTGTGGACAGGCGGAAATGTGTTGATTGAATGTCTTAGATAATCACCGCTACAGGCGGGGAAATTCCATTCCCAAACTTTGCGTCCCGGTCCCTTTTTTCAGGTATTGAAATATCTCTATAAGAAGCCCGGAATGCGTGTTCGTGCATGCCGTGATTTGTGTTGTGTTTGCATGTTAAAGAAATACCAGTGGTACATTCGATTCGAAAACACATTTCAAAAGCCTTTTGGTCTTTCCTTAGCCTGACGGCAGTAACCATGATTCCTTTCATGAGTTCTGCAATGTTGAGGGAATGTTTTAGAATGTATTGCCATTTTTTTCATAGTTGGTTTTGCCTAATGTAATATTTCCTCCACAAGTGGTGTACACGCGACTTCTGTAAGTGAAACCAGTTGGAGAAATAACAAGCGGAAGTGTGGCAAACAAAACACAGTTACCTTCATAATTGGAAAAGGAGGAAGTGAAGCGGGTTCCCACAAGTATTGTGTAACCCCAACGGAAGGAAAAAGGAAAAGGGAACACGAAAGGGAACATTATGGCGCCATTGAGTATTAATATGCAGCGACTTTTGCTTGACTTTGTTGGTGTTGGTGAGCGTGCGTGCCTCAGTGGTGAAAGCTCATAAGTTTATGTGACGAATTTCTCAACCTTTTGTTTGTCCGACAGATTTACTGTTTGATATCTCGCGCGGTTGGAAATACGCATTCCTCAACAGGGGAAGTGAAACGGATAACTTGTAAGAGGGGATGAGGGAACGCAAGTGTGGTGCAGTGCAGGTTTCACGGTGGAAAAAAGAAAAAGCATCAGGGCAAATATCAGGGACACCGCTTCACTCACATGGACGGAGCCGTCGGGTCATTTTCCAATGAAGGGATGGGAATATTGGAGCAACTATGGAGCATGTAATTTTTTTTGAGGAAATAAACAAAACAGCTCTTGTCATCCTACAAACAGGAGCCCCCTCTTTTCATACAACCCAAGAGGGAGAGAAAAACAAAGGGAGTATTATTATCTTCGTTTTGCACGCAAATGCAGTACTCTGACATTCTGGCCATACTTCATAGAAGTGGCAGCAACAATGCACAGAAAAATTTAAAAAATGACGTTTAAAGAAAAACATATGCCCACGCTTCGTTACCGTATGTAAAATCCCGTACTGATGGCCACGGTGTCGACGATACCGTTGATTGGCCGTCTTTTACCAACTCCTCGGTTCGAAAAGGTTAAGTGCGGGGAATGACGGCTCCAACAAGCGGTAAAAACTTATTGACATTAAAATGACCTAATTTCTGGTGGCCCACTCCCCTCTACAAATCACAACGCATGTGACATTATATAAGCTGCGTGCGTAAGCAGCGCTCCGTAATATTATGCATTTGTCCATTCGGCGCTGTCAGAAATTGTGCAGCCCCTTCGGAAGGAATGATGCAAGAAACACAGCTGTAGTTCCTGTGCGAGGTGTACGGCAACGAAGGGACTCTTACTCGATATTGTGAACAAATCACCAACAGTTTTCACCTCGTAGCAGTCATACCTCGCAATCAGTGAACGAATCAGATAGTGATGTGTTGCAACGGCATCAGGCATCAGCTCAGGGTGTGCAGCCCACAACACAGTCCTGCTCTCAATGTCAGTAAATATTAGTGTCACAGGGTCCGTTGGTTCCTTGGGTGCAAGATTGTTATCACGGGTGCCACGGAGAGGGAATCACGCAAGTAAGCTTAGACATATTGCAAGAGCCACAACGAATAAAGAGTCATCAACCACACCAGCAAGTTGTGGGGGGTTGAGGGCATTACCGTTGGGGACACCGCACACCAACGACGGCGACATCGCATTCTGTAGTATTGGTGCATCTGACCGTAGCGGACGTCCCACTGATCACACACACACACACACACACACACACACACACACACACACACACACACACACACACACACACACACACACACACACACACACACACACACACACACACACACACACACACACACACACACACACACAGACTTATATCCGTAACACCGAAGTTTGTCACGCAGTCATCAGCGGTAACAACACCGTTGATTATGCAATCATAATGTTTGTACGGCCCATATAACGCATGCCATCAATGATGATTACTGTTTGGTTGAAGAAAAGGTCGACCAGCAGGCCGGACGTTACCCTTTCCATGTTTTGCAGATTCTCTTGTATTAGTCTACCCGTGGCGAAACCCAGCACCGACAGCGGCGTCCACTTTTCCACCTCACGTACCGCCTCGTGGAACCGTTGCACAGTCTACGATGTCGTGTTGATGTCTGGGCAGCAAAGCAAACTTGTTGCGAACAAAAGGTGCTTGGTGCCATCGCTATTGTCGAAGGCTTGCACAAACTCATTGTACAGCAGCGCAATGTCAGAGAACTGGACAAATACGCGCGCCTTGTCTTGGATACGTAGATGCTCTTCAATTACCACAATGCCATCAACGGCAAGTCCAATGATAAAAGTGCCACCACTTTTCAGAAGATACTCTCCAACAGAGTCCCCTGCAGTCAACACAACGGTAGAGCTGAGGTTCAAGCCAAATGTGAGCAGTGCCTTTCTTAGCGCATCAATGAAAGCGGACGCCTCACCGCTCCTTACAACGCAATTGGTGGAAGTCAGCACGAATGCTGGAGAGGGAGCTCGCTAACATGCATAGCTGCTGCTCCATTGTTGGGGACAAGTG
>NC_007277.1:1500000-1590432 GCF_000002445.2 Trypanosoma brucei brucei TREU927 | reverse complement strand
GAATTCTTTTATTTGTAGCTTTGTTAAATATATTTTTTTAACGGCGTACCGGTTTTTTTAAAGCAGTTGGCCACCTTATTCGGCAGCCAGCCATGTTCAATCAAATTTTTCCTATATTCGTTATCAGTAAGCCAGTGCCGCCATTAACGCCAATTTTACGGTTGAGAATCTCAGTTCTACGGCTTACAAAAGGGATCTCTTCAAAAGCTAACAGCGAAAGAACAGAATAAATGCAAAGCTATCACGAGCAAAACCACAGAAGGATGCGCAGCTGCCGGTTGCGACTATGATGACAACAAAAAAGAATGCAAACCTAAAGCAGGAGCAGAAACCAAAGAAGCAGGAACAGGACAGGCACCAAAAGAAGAAGAAGCTGCAGCTAGATGTGCAACGCACGAAGATAAAGGCTCTTGTGAAAATGACAAAACAGACGGCAAACAAAACTGTGGATGGAGAAAGGGTAAAGATAACGAGGATGATAAGGGAACAGAAAAGTATCGAAATGGTAGTTTCCTAGTAAACAAAATATTGGCCCTGATTGCTGTTCCTTTTATGAGTTTACTATTTTAATGGTTTTGATAATATTCAAGAACTTACTATATTTTAACATTTCTTAACTAAATTGTGAAAGTTAGTGAACTTTTTTTGTATCGTACTGACCTGTATGCACAAAGTAGCGAGGTGATAGTGTATTGAAAATGAATGCTAAACTAATTTGAATTTATTCTTTTATTTTCCTTATTTTTTGAATATTTAGGTAAGATTATAATAATAATTCTAATGGTATTAGAGTGTTTTGTGCGTGTGTAAATACTAATATTATAATAATGAGAGTGTTTTCTATGAATAAATGCAAGGAAGAAATAGAAGTACTTAAAACTATTGCAACGATGAAAAGTAATGATTTGATTGAAGGAGAACAGGATATACAAAGAAATATTATTATTAAAACTACGGAAAGATATAAAAAATGGTGATTGGATATTCCGCGTTTCACAGAAAGGGATGAGTATGGGAATAATTTACACAAAACAGTGATTGAAACAGCGAGAAAAAGGCAGAGTACAGTGTAACTGAAACTTGTAGTCGGCTCGTCACGCGTATGAACAGCAAGAACTGGGTTAGCTGACGGCAATAGAGAATAAGGTGAAAACATGCAACAACACACCAAGCGACAAAATGATGTTGAAACTATTATCTTCTCAGCAGTATGTTCACTTACACATTAAAAATACTGCTGAGAAGATAATAGTTTCAACAACAATAACAGCAATAGCTGATAAGATGACGCAGATACTAGTCTCATGAAACCAACAGGGATTATTTAATTTAGAACAAATTACTTTCAAAATTCATAGTATGCGTGAGGGGAAGTATTGTATCTTACTACTTTGATTCCGATAACAATGTATGTAGTGACTTTTCTAGCGTGTAGGAGTATTTTTTCTTGAATGTAACTTGTAAAACAAAAAATGTAGATGCATACTCAAAGATAGGCTGTTGCCACCTAGTGTACACCATACAATATCTATATTATTATAATATCAATGTATCACTTTTATATGTAAACACGTGGCTTCTTTAATAATATTATTGTCGCAACTGATATATCCTTTAAGGTCTTTTATCATTTTTTAGGATATTTAAAGTTATCATTAGGATAAAAGTAGTATCTTATGAAGTACACTGAATATATTTGTGAAAGAGTATGCTGTTTTTCTTTTATTGTTATGAGAATTAATTTTTTTGCTTCGCTATATAGTTTTTTAATCAAAATGATTCCATATCGCTAGCAATTCTTGAAGATGAGTGTATGAGATTTGTTTCCAAGGGTGTAAGGAGGATTTGGAGAACTGAAGATTATTTAGTTGTGGCTGGAATACATTCAATAGATAATGATGAGAGATTTATAAGAAGGAATCTACAGAGAGAAACGTGTTGGAGTTACCATGAAGTGTCGAGGAAATCAAATAATTTTACTGGGAAGTTGCTTATAGTATATGCTCTTTCAGCTCATACAAATAACAATTGCGTACTCAGAGATATTGTTGAAGAAGAGGCGAAGTTAAATCAGGATGTTATTATTTTTCCTGTTTGTGATGTCAATCCGACAACAAGCAAAAAAGTGGGAGACGCGGGTAATTGGGGATGGGAAGCGGAGCTCACTATGAGTAGAAAAACGTATCTGTGGTTCAAATTGGCAGTTGAGACATTCAAGTCAACTAATCCATATATAATGAAGGCAGATGATGACATTTTTATGAGGGCGCCATTGTACCTAAAATATCTGGAGGTTCTTCCACGAGGGAAATTGAATATGGGAAGGGCATTGGGTGAACTTGACGAGTATATTGACAAAATGACATGGTATGTTGTTGGGTATGCGAACACAATTTCAAGAGATGTCGTAAAAGAAATAGTTGGCTTTTTGGAAATTTCCAAACTGTTAGTCAGAAAGATCAGCTTTAGAAACTTTGAGAAATATATTGATTATGCTGCTTCGAATGAAGATATTATGGTTGGGGAGGTATTAAGGCACAAAATGAAGCTTGATAGTTTGCTGACAGTGGATATACAAGATTGTCATTATGTGATGCACGTGAAAAGACCATTACATAAATTTGTAAGAGAGAATCCTAACCTTATTGTTTTCCACCACATTGCAGAGGAGGAATACGCGTGACTGAACACGAGTTTCAACGCTACGACGACAGCGCTGACCCCTAAGCCGACTACGCGGCACCGAACAACCTTCTGACACGAATACAACTGTTGATATTCACATGGTATGCACAAAAGTTTAACCACTGTAAACTGTTTCGCTTGAACCACACAATGACAAGCGGCAAAGCTTACTTTTCTCCTCATCTCACAACCATACAAAGCAATAAAGGTGAAAATAACCGAATGCGGTGGATGAATCGCTATCAGAAACCGAAGCAAGCAACACTAGTGTTTTTAGCAGCGCTAACTTTATGCAGCATGGCGCAAGCAGCAAACATAGTCGCCGACGCGAACGGAGCAGAGCAGGCGGCCGTTTGTAACATTATCGCGCTAACCGATGCATATATCGAGATACCAGTTATACCACTACTCACAGACGACGAGCACCAGTTCATACAAGACTTGAATTTCTCAGTGTCAACACCAGCATAGAAATCACTTGTCTACAAGGGAAAAGACACAAAAGCAGTTCACGACACCACAAATGAAGCCCAGAAAACAGGTCTAGGCTATGAGAATTTCTGGAACGACTGGAAGAAAGCCGCACAAGCAATAACAACCGATCTAGTGAAAGACAAAATTAAGGCGACCGGCGCTGCGGCACTAACCGAGAAAGGGCTCATAACTTCTCGGACAGAGATAAATCATGCGGCGTCATAGATGAAATACCTAAGGAAGCGCTACGCAACAGAAGCTAAAACGACTAAAACCATAACAACGGCGGACATAACGAGCGCGATAAACACTGCGATCTACGGTAAAGCCACGAAACCCTCACCTAACCCGGCGCACAATGCTGTGTTCGGCAGTGCAAGTTCACGCAACCGCGAATCCCTCTGTACAGCAGAAACTAGGACATCCAAGGCGGCCACAGCCCTGGAAATGCTGGCATGCGTGTGCGACAAAGGGACAAATGCGGTAAACCCGCCTGTATGCTCGAAAGGTACAGACGGCGGCAGTGCTTGGAAAAAATCCGCCGACTCGGGCACTAACCCCAGCGACATCGAGCTCAAAACGGTTGCGGAAAGCTGATCCGTCATGAAGGGCACAAAAATAAGCCACCATGAACTTTGAAGTCGCATTAAAGCGGTCAGAAAATTAACTCACGTCGAATCAAGCCATGGTTACCTCGAAACCTTCGAAAGCTCCGAATGCAACGGCAGCAGTGGCAGCGGTATCTGTGTGAAATTTCCAAATTTCAACACGAACGCGGTCCAAGCCCTACAAAAAGTAAAGTGGGTTCATGACTTGACAGACCTTGTATCGACGCTAAAATACATGGAAAACAAGAAAACAGCAACAGTGCAAATACTAATTCAGATTAAAGCAGAAGCAGAAAAAGTAAACACCAGCATCAAGCATGCAGCGGCCTCGGCCCAGGCAATAGGCACACATCAAGCCAAACACCCAAGCCAGTCAAAGCCAGTAGAAGAACAGAATAAATGCAAACCAAAAAACACAACAGCGGAGGAATGCCCAGAAACTCACTGCAACTACGACGTCACCAAAAAGGAATGCAAACCTAAACCAGGAAAAGAAACCCCAGCAGCAGGTACGGGAGAGACAAATACCTGAGTGATTGCAGTAAGCACCAAACCCGGCAGGCCAGTGAAGCGGAAAAAAAGGATGTAAAACCGTATCATAACGCAGTATGTGGATGGATTGATTTTGTTTATGGTACTGGAAAGCTCCCCAAGCAGGAGCGCCGCTCTTCCAGTTTTCTTGCAAAAAAGAAATTCGCTGTAATTACGGTTACTGCTTTTGTGATGCAATGTAATTTGTGAATTTTAAAGATTTTTTCTTAATATTATGAAAACTTTCTTTTTAGAAAAAAGTTTTAACATTTGATATATTTTAACACTTTATGATAAAAACATTTAAAAATATGCAGACTTTAGCACGCTAGAAAATACGAATTTTTATTTGAAAGTGACCTGTGTGCGCAAAGTTGTAGTGTATGAAAAATGAGTTATACTATAATTTTCTAATTTTTTTGTGGACATTATTCAGGGTTATGACAGTAATATATATAGTAGTATGGTAAAAGTAATTGTGATAGAAGTGTGTTGTGAATGAGTATATACAAATATTATAATAATATTATTTGTGAAGACTGAATTAACAGCAAAACAGAGGCACTTAAAACAGTTGTAGTGGTTCGATAAAAAAATAAACGGAGGGAAGGGAGATTAAAAGAGAAATATTATGATGGAACGAAGAGCAGAAATAGAAATGGAATATGCACAATTCCATACATAAACATATATGGCGCTATAATACACAATAATGTGATAGAGGAAACAATTGTGTATGACAAAGTGCAGTAGTCGTGGATCTGGAGTCGCTACGTTATTCGCAGTGATAGGTGTCACTAAGGATCATAAATATTGATGCTTTGGATTTTGATGCAAAGCAGTTTACATCGTAATAGAAATGGGAAACTTATCGGAAAAATTAAATTTAGTTCTGATTGAATCCACAATTTTCTTAAGGTTTCTACTTTTTTCTTATTACCATCTCATATTTGTAGGTATATTGAAAAATAAAATGTGGTATCTGAGACCTTTACTCATACAGTTCATATTTTATTTACTGTGTATAACCTCAATATATCTTTAATATTATAAAGAAAAAATATAACAGGAATATGAGAACCAAAAGTATTTGTGATCGTCGCTCAAACTCATGCAACTCAAGAAGGTATAGGCTCATATTGAGTGCCAAACTAAGCAATGTTGTAATTATCACAATTGCGATAGGAGATTTGTATAGTCATGTTAAAAGGACTAGATGGGTAATGGAATATTTAAGAGAAACATAATGAAAGTGATGAGGGTATTGTAATTCATTTGGATGGATCTGATGTTATAGTTAGTGATGAAGAGGGGTATGAGAAAGCTGTGGAATATTTTATACAAAATACTGCAGATAATGACAAAAAAATTATGCAAGAACATAGTTACAAGGAGCATGTACAGAGATGTTATTGGTTTTTTAATGTGGGTTACAGAAAAGAAGTGGATAAAAAATTACCTAATTTACTGAAATCACCTCCTAGTGGAAAACCCTTATCTTAGCGGTGGAGGTTTAATAGCATGAGTTTGGGCGTTTAAGAAATATGAATATACTTTTGGAGAGTTACTAAAGGGAAGTGAGGAGTGGTGGTCAGAGAAGAGTATTTATGCTACATTGCTAATTTGGAGGGCGTTTCAGGAAGAAGCTGTTGGAAAGAGATTCGTCTTGAGGAGAGGAACGATTGGAGTAGATTATGAAGAGAGAAATTGTTTTCTATTCTGAATAATGAGGTGATTGGAGAAGTCCCATTTATCCATTTTCCTTGGCAGCCAATTGCGTGGAATAAAAAAGCGAGACTGATTATGAAACATATTATCATGTATGGAGATTTGAAATGTATGAAATTCATGACAACAGAGATGTGTAAGATTGAGAGTTATGCTGTAGATGGGAGGAAAGGGGATTTGAATACGGTATGACTCGGTGTTAAAAGAGTAAATGAAGATTTTTTGGCTAAAAGGTTGTAAATAAAACAACCGAACAGTAGACGACAGCGCGCAATAAAGCTTAAAGAACGAAAGAAGTGTCTCATATAATCTCACTTAAAACAACTTCAGCTACGAATACCAAACAAAAAGAAATCTTTTCGCCGGTTCCCGGCACAAGCCGGGATATCTTATTCCTAAAGAAGTCAAGACATGTTGAAGAAACACCTTTTAATTTTGGTAGCGGCAGCAGCACTACTAGCGACCAATCATTCTGGGGATGCAGTCAGTGCAAGAGAAAATACACACCTTTTTCTAGATCTCTGAACTCTAATCACATTGCCAAACCGGCAACAGCCAGAGCTGCCGTCGGCGGACAGCAGGAAAAAAGCCTTTCAAGAGATAATGAAGCTGAACAATTCCCTAAGCGACCAAACATAGCGAAAAAATTTGAAAAATCAGAAAGTGGTGAAAAAGAGAGACCAAAATACAAAAGCAAAGGCGAAAAAGTCGACGCACTGCACAAACAGCGCTGGGATCTTTGGAAAGAGGCAGAAGAAGGGCTAGACAAGAAAAAGGGCGCCAAGACAACAGAAAAAGCAGCGGGACTCAATGCAATCACGCCTGAAGACAGAACACAACTCCTAGCCATGCTTCAGCCGTTCGCCGAGGACGCAACCGCAACCTATTCAGACCTCCCCCACCAGCTAACCAGCGAATCGGCGATAACAAAAGCCAAATTGCGGCAGAAATTAGCAACGGCAGCGTACGGCGAAGGAGTGAACCAAATCACGGACCGAAGCGGCAACAAACTAGCAAGTGGCACAGCATCGGGCACATCGCGCTCAGCCTATTGCGGACAAAACACGCTGACGGAAACAAAAGCAACAAGCATCGCAGACCTTCTGTATTGCATCTGCGCCGGGGAGCGCGGTGACGGTTCGGGTAACTTCAAGCCGTGCACCAACGAACAGACCGGCGCACAAGCAACAACAGCAGCAATGACAAACGCAGCAGCAGACGTAAAAGCATTAGCAGGTCTATGCCCGACTCCGCCTGCAACAGAGGTAACAGCTACAGACATACTAGAGCCTTTAGCATCTCTTCTAGGCAAGGCCCAGGCAAAGCACAAATACGTAGTATTTGGCACGCTAACAGCAACAAGCTGCGGCGGCAGCAGCAATGACGGCCTGTGCGTAATCTACAAAACAGCAACCAAAGAAGACGCCAAGAAACTTCGGCAAGCGCTCTGGCGGACCAATCTCGCTGACACTGCAACGATGCTAGCGGACCAAGCAGCACAGGCGTAAAAGATCACGACACTAATCGAAAAACTAGAAAACGTAAAGAAACAAGCCTTCAACCTCAAGCCTCAACTAGAACTGCGGAAAAGCTGACGGCAGTCCTCATGGCCGCTGCATCTAAAAACCCAACCCAAAGCAGCACCCAAACCCTCCAAGTAAAAGGGCATTTCGAGGCGATAAACAAAGAAGCACAATGCAAAGAACAGCAGCCAAAATGTGAATGGGAAGGCAAAAATGACGATGATGGAGAACACTGCAAATTGAATGAGACGCATGTAGCACAACAAGCACCAACACAAGCAGGAAAAGAAGGAAATGAGGAGACAAAAACAACAGATAAGTGTAGTGCGGCAAAACCCCCCGAAGAATGTGCTGCAGTAAAAGGTGATATTCCGAAAGATAAAAAAGCTGTTTGTGGTTGGATTGAAAACAAGTGTTAGGATTCCAGCTTCCTCCTCAACAGAAAATTCGCCCTCAGCGTGGTTTCTGCTGCATTTATGGCCTTGCTGTTCTAAAACAAAATTTCCCCCTCCCTTTCCTTAAAGAATTTTTGATAAAATTTTGCTATTTGATATATTTTAACACCTAAATTCTGCCGATTTTTTTGTTGGTTGTAAAAATTCTGATTCTGTGAATTTTTTTGTTGAGTAAAAACTTTATCCTCGTTTTCAACTGTTCCTTTTCTTGAATTTTAGGGTTAGGTTTTTTATTTTAGGTTTTAGGGTTAGAATTTTTTCGTTCGATTTTTTTGCTCAATTTTTGACATTTTTTGATATTTTTGACTATTTCTCCTTGAGTTATTAGTTTTACTGCTTTTTAGATTTTTTTTTGATTTTCACAAATTTTCAAGTATAATTTTTTTCCAATTTTTTTATATTTTTAGGGTTAGAAATTTAGGCTTATTTTTTAAATTTTGCTGCTTATCCTGAAATTTTTGTTCTTACTGGAATTAATAAAAGGAAGTAAAAATTTTAATAGGGTTATTTGGGTTAGGAATTTTAATTTTTTCGGTTTTTTTTACTAGAAGTGAAGCGTTGCGGCTTTATCTTTTTATTTTTTTAGGTGATGCAGCGGCTCTTTTTTTTATGCGGATCCTAACCCTTATTTACCCCGCAGACATTTTTGTTTTATATTTTTAACCTATTTCTCACCTGAGACGCCAACCCGTGTTGTTACACATTTGTTCTTGTCGCCTTTTTGAATTTCAGCTCTGCATTTACGACGCAACGGGGACTAGTTTTTTATTTTTGAGAAGCACTGGCAAACGGAACTCGTACTGACTCAGCTGAATTGCCTTTTCAAGTCGAAAAAAGACACATGTACCAATATTTGTAAGTAACAGAATATTGAGTTTTGCAGCTAAAGCCAGCCGACATAGCGGACTGTACCGCTCGTGGCGCGGCAAAGCAAGCTAGACAAAGCAGCCGGAGCCCTCGAACAATTAGCTGAAGCATCAGCAGGGCAATTCAGGCGCATAGCCATGCCGCAACAGATCCGGCGGCGGCCGTCAAAAATCTTAATGCAGGGCTCCATAATCAGCATGTCCAAAAATACACCGCAGAAACAAAGCAACAAGCTCACCATGTCAAGAAAATAAATGCAAACCAAAAAACAAAAAAGCGGCAGGGTGTGCGAGTGTCGACTGCGTCTATGATGACGCCACAAAGGAATGCAAACCTAAAGCAGGAACAGGACAGACATGTTCTGGGGTAGATTGCAGTAAACATCAAACCCAGCAATCCTGTGAAGCGTAAAACAAGGATGTCGAACCTGGTGAGAAAGCAGTATCTGAATGGATTGATTTTGTTGATGGTACTGGAAAGCTTCCCAAGCCGGAGTGCCACTCCTCCAGTTTTCTCTTCAATAGCAAATTGTCTATAATTACGGTTACTGCTTTTTTGATTTTAGTAGAAGTATGGCTTTCTAAGGATTCTTGCTCAAATTAATAAAATTTATGAAATATTACTATTTTCATAGAATTTACTATAATTAATAAATTTGCCAAAATTTGATATATTTTAACACTGCTTGAAAAGAATAAAAATTTTAATGAAATTTAAGGAATAGAAAATGTAAAAATTTGGTATGAAAGTGGCATGCCATTGTTAAGTAGTAGGCTGATGTGGTGCAAAAAATGAGCGGTACTCTAATATGTTTTGTTTTTTTAATTATAGACATTAAGTAGGTTTATAATAAAAACGGGAGTTAAGAACACTATAATAATAATAATAATAATCATAGGAGGGAGCTGTGAGTGTGTGTATACTAATATTATAATAAGAGCAGTAATGGTTATTCGAAAAATAGAAATCCAAAATACAAGCACATAAATAATAGAAATTGTGTAATTGCAATACCTAAGCGAAAAATATTATCTAGTACCGACCAGGAACATTATTATAATAGATGATGCAGAGACGGGTGCAGATTATAAGCATTTTCAAAAGCGTAAAAGAGCAAAGGATAATTATACGAAAGCATACTAAGGCCACTGCCATAGAAAACGCACGTCAGTGAAAGATGAAATTTTACTATTAGATTGTCAGCACATGTAGAAATGAGAGATGCTAATGTGTAGAGTTAAAGTAAAGAACAGTAAGAAAAGAGTAGCGGCACACGTGTACGCTAGAGGGAAGAGTTGTGTGAGGTGTAGAGAATCGATACTGATACTCCTCCAATTTTGTATTGATGTGCGGGGGGAAATTAAGACTTTTCAAGGAGTGAGTAATACATATAAAAGTTGTTACCGATAAGCACATGATGTCACCGATTAATTGGACAAAAAGACCGACGAGTCTACGTTCTGTTCACACATTATCCAGTTTGAAGCATCTGTGCTACAAAACAACAGTACGTCACAGATAACTAAAAGCAACTCTATCTTGTCATTCCAAGTCAAAACACTTCACTCACAATAACAGCTGACAGCCTCCAGTGACCGACACAAATTTTATATTTTTTAGAAAAAAATATAGATCAAGGTATATTGAAATTTACAGTGCAAAAATTGTAGCTCAAATGCGTGCATTTGGTGGTAATAACATGGGTGTCTGACGAGAAGCATAATGAAACTCATTTTTCTATTCAAATTGTAAGTGAAAAGGAAACAAGATGCAGTTGAAAGCGATAGCGCAACTTTTCATATGTTTCCACGCAATTGTCATTCAGGCAGTGGAACCAAAGAATCGCTGCCTGCAGCGGGCTTCAACCTAGCCTGTGGGATCTCCAAAACTTTAAGAGAGATAGGTCACTTTGCAACAACAATGGCATCAAAAATACCAGAAGAAGAAACAAAACTAAAGGCGACGGCAATAAACCTAAAACTCATGTTTAAAAAGGGGCTAATTGAACCTACTGACGACAACTTAAATGCCTAAATGTACATCAGCTCGAAATTCGGCAAAGCACAACAAGCGCTCTGTGTACACCTTCCAGGGTTCATAAAAGCGAGCCTTTCGGCGGCGATGCTCGCGGAGCAAATAAGCGAAACGACAGAGATGCTTTTCAAAGCGAGAACAAACACGGGTGCTGGACACGCGTACTGTATGGCACGAGCGAACAGTGGCGATCAGGTGGCGACAAAAGAAGACATACCTAATTGCGTAATTGGGAGCAACGTAAAGCTAAACTACGGTGACGCAGAAGTAACAGCCGCTCCTGATCTGACAAGTCTGACAGCCGAAATATCCGGCAAAGGGTCAGCAGCAACCCTTGGAGCCAACAGCAACGGCACCTGCCACTTAAGCGCGACCATGCAAAGCCACGGGATACTGAACCACGCCAACGGCAACGAAGCTACCCTGTATCTAACCGGAAAATTACTCAATATAGCAGGAACGGCTTGCAACAATAACGCTTGGAGCACGCAACACACAAAACCGTCGACATCGGCAATAATGGAAACACAGAGCCGATACACCGCAGTAACGTCAGCACTGCAAAACACTCTCGCCACTCTAAAAAAGCTAGCTAACCTCGGAGAGGACACCGACCCTCAGATCGACGACACCAAAGTTGAAGGCACTTATTTAGGTATGCCCGGCGAAGCCAAAGAAATAACTATAAAAAAGACCGTCTTCTCTAACCTACATAAAGAGCTCAAGCAATTTTTAACAGGAACCCAAACAGAGAAAAACAAAGAACGAAAGACGGTTGCAAGGGATATGCTTGTCAAAGCGTTAGCAAAGCCATCAGAGCCACTAAAATGCGATACATCAGTCACAGAAGACGTCTGCTACGCCATAAAATAAGAAACGGCTTGCAATGCAACCGCAGCATGTAGTTATAATAAAACAGAAACTGACAGCAATAAAAAGTGCAAGTTAGATGCAGAAAAGGCAAAAAAGAAGAGTGTTTCTGCAACACAACCTCAAACTACAGGAACCGAGACACCAACAGATAAAGGAAAAGATAAGAAAAAGGATGACTGCAAATCTCCAGATTGCAAATGGGAGGGTGAAAATTGCAAGGATCCCAGTTTTCTCCTCAAAAGCAAATTCGCTGTGATTGCTGCTGTTTTTATGAGTTAGGTAGCAATATAAGAATTTAAGTATTTTTGCTCAAATTAAAGAAATTCATAAAACTTTATGAAATTTGCTATTTGTGAGAATTTGACATACTTCCTAACATATGATATATTCGTACACTTTTTCATGAAATCCACAAAATCAGTATAAATCGTTAAAAACACGTATTAAAGTTGTTTATGGGTTAAAGTAGTATGGTGATGAGGTATGGATAATGAGTGCTCTTTCAACGTATTTCTATTTTGATTTTTTTGTATACATTAGTGATGGCCATAATTGTAACGATAAGTACAAAAATAATAATGATGATGATAGAAGAGTGTTATGAGTGTAGGTATACTAATATTCCAATACGAACAGTGGTGAAGACCCAATGACCTAAAAAATAGGAGCACTTAAAACAGTAGAAATGTGCAACGGGAAATAGTGAATGAGCGGGATACCATGTGAGAGGGACAGTGAGAGCGTAGAATATTATCAAAGAAAACGCAGCAAACAAAGAAGGGGAGCATGGTGAATGTACGCAGTGCCAAAGGTAGGGTTGATGAAGGGTGTAACCAATATACACAAGGAGAACGAGGTGGTGATCATGAAGAAACATGGTTCAACGTAACTTGAAGATGGGGTCTGTTATGCTACTCTCAGAAGTAGTAACAACAATAGAAGAAAAAAGAAAAGGTTGAATGAAATGACACAATACATTACAATGCGGTTCAAAGAAAAAAGATATATCAGGCCTAGGATACCTTGTGCTGCATATCACAACAAAATGGGTAGACTAAACGATAGAGGAAGGTCGTTTTATTTTTTAATTTGATGCCGCTGTCAGCTGGCAGTCAGTCACAAGGAACACCAGGTATTCGGTGGTTAATCGTGGGACCTTGCCGCCAGAATGGAGTGAAATATTTATTGATGCTCGCCAAGGATGGATTGGGTGCTTGTACATGGTTGAACCCTGGCATTCTCGTAGAAATCGAGAAAGTATCCCCATAGAGAAACCAGCTAGACTATCCGTATGGGCATCCTGACAAAAACGGCTTTCCACACAAGTTAAAGGCGCGTACAAACTAAAAAACAGAAATTCAGGCACCGAAAAGTTTGTAAAAGCAGTGAAAGGTTTCCTAGAATTACAAATTGAGCCGTACATAATAGGAAAAACAGCAGTTTTGCAACCTTAACGATGTCATCGTTCTTTCTGGCGGCCAGGCAAAGACGAGGTGATGGCAAAAAGAGCAGCAGCCGTACCCCTGATTGCCATGTTGTTTCAACATGCGTGCGGGCTGTCTGAGTGATTGGCAAAGTGTACTGAGATGAAAGCGGATACCATATTCATCTCTATTCCCTTAAAGAAGAAAGGCATGTTCCAGACTAAAATGCATCGAAGTGAATCAAACATAAAGAGTCGCGTAACAATGCAACCGGCATTTAAGGCGAAGCAGAAGTACTTAAAATGTAGCCCCCTTGTCGTCAGGCCACGGATGCAGCAGTGTTCATCACAGGAAAATACTTGGAGCCACAACTACGTTCTGTACTTCTCACAATTCACCAAACAGAACTGCACAAACACTAACCATAAAAACAAAAAGCAACTGAACTACAGGCATGATCTTTAACGGAAATCCAAAAAATAGAAAGCTACTACTTATCAAATAGACAACTAAAAAGCGAAGACACGCACCCAAATCAGAATCTGACTCTATTCTGCAAGAGAGAAGGCGAACAAGAAGCTTCAAATCAGAATTCACAAAAAAAAGAAGCCTAATAGCGGCCAAGGCCAAAGAAACTAGAGGAGGCCAATACCATGAAGTTCCTGTTCTTGGCACTGGCGTGTGTTCACTACACGGCACGGCAAGCTCAGCAAGCGGCTGGAGATGGCCTTGACAAGGGCGCCTGGAGCAAATTCTGCACCATAAGTGAAGAATTAAACAAAGTGCAAGGCAACGCGGCAGAGCGCCTGCAAGCTTTCAACACCATCAGGGTTAAAAACAAGCAGACGCCGCTCCGATTGCAGATATACGCAACGGAAGCGCAAGACGACACAGCACGAACAAAAGCAGCTACACTAGCTCTCTGGCTGAGCCGCAAGGCGGACGCGGCCACAACTGCCGGCTTGACGACGGCAAGCAAGAAGGCTATAAACGGAGTGGCAGCGGCTCTGTATGCCAAAGGCCGCGTCGACGAGCTGCTGGAACTTATGGCGCAGACCAAGAGCAGCTCACACGGTTGCTTAGTAAACGGCGACTCAGGTAGCGGAAACCCAGTAGCCAAAACACATGGGAAAATCGGGGACACCGAATGTTCGCTAACACGAAAGGCACCGGCTCCAACGTACAGCGAGCTGACGATACTAACACCACAAGGTTTCAGCGAGGAGCCGCTGCCAACCGAAGCCGGAAGCACGAAACAAACAAGCACCAAAGCTTGCAATTTTTTGACGCTCAGCGGAACCGGCTTCGGGAAGACGGCACAACAAGACGCAGCAACAGTCTACTACGGTGGCGGCATCTTCAGCGGGGCCCGGGGCGACAGCAGACTGACAGGCGCCAAACTCACAACCTTAGCAACGGAACACGACGCCAGCGCAAGGACCTGGAAAGACGCGGCAGCAGGCGCAAACGAAATAAAGAACGTCAACAGCGCAGAATACGACAATGCCACACTCACAACGGATGCTGACAGCGATCTTAAGGCTGCTGTAGCGTACATCGCGCTAAACAAAGAAGCGGCCCCAGACAGTGAGACGAAGCCGCAACTGGACCAACTATTTTCAAAACCACTCAACACAGCCATTTCCGAGTTCATAGAGGAAGTGGAAGCACATGAAATAACCTCAGGCGCATTAGAAATGAAGGCAGCAACACCACTAGGAAAAATCAACGACGTACAGAAACTAACAGCGCTTCTTCTGCGCGCAACCATCGCATCCACCAAAGAGAAAATAGATCTGGGGACAGAATTAAAAAATAGGGCCACAAGCCAGCAGAAAAAATCAACAGACGAAAAGGAGAAAGAATGCAATACCAAAGGAAGGGATAAGCAAGAAGAGGGTGAAAAACTAGAGAGTCAAGGGTGTTTTTAACTCTGAAGGCGAAAAGAGCAAAAAGTGCACATTGAGTGAGGCAGGAAAAAACAAGCAGCAGGAAAATAAGCAGAAACAGAAGGAGCAATCAAAACTGGGTGTGTAAGGCACAAATATAAGACCGCTTGTTAAAATGATAAAAAAGTCGAAAGGAAATATTGTGAACTTAGAAAGGGCAAAGAGGGTGAACCTGAACACGAGTCAGAAAAGGAGAAGTGTCGAAATGGTAGTTTTCTCGTCAATAATAAACTGTCTCTAATTTCCGCTGCTTTTATGAGTTTGGTCGTATTTTAAGGATATGTGCTCAATTTTATGAAAATTTATTTAACTTCCTAGCTGTTTTTAAATATTTTAACACTTTTTTTATGAAACTGTGAAAATTAATAAACTTTATCTTTAGTGATATGCATGTCAATGGCTCATGGGTGCAACGTAATAATTGATAGAGTACCAAATATAAGATATATTCTGATTTGTTTACTTTGCTTATTTTACAGATAATAGTTAGCATAGTAATAATAATAGGAATGTGTTGTGGATGTGTGTATACAAATATTATAAATAGGATGATGGTAAAAACACACATGTACAACAAAAATGAAAGTACTAACTCGAATGTGTGAGTGGAATGAATGTAAGGAAGGGAAATGGATCATTTGAAGTGTTACATGATAATGTAACAATGAAAATAATCATACAGATGGGGATAATGTAAGGCACAATTATGAAATAAGCGAGTCCATTTTAGAGGTTAACTCGAGTCACTTAGTTGTTAGCATAACCAGAAAAATGAGACGGAAAAAAGGGGTATATAGAATGTAACAACAAAATGCATCATAGCAGAAAAAAGAGGAAAATAAATGACAACGAAAAATAGATAATGTTCACCATTTTTCTTATGTATAGATTCTGTTTCAGAAATTATGGTGTAGTCTGCGGATTTGAACTTTATGGTTGATCATAATATACAGCGATGCCCACGGTACAGGAGTGAAAAAAAGTTGAGTAAGTGCGAAGGTAATGTTGGATTATTCTTATCATAAGAAATGGTAATGATAGTCAACATTTGTTGGAAACAGTATAGTTTTATCGGGAAGATGATTTTAAATTTGTACCACTAATAAGTTACAATGGACAGAAAAATAGCAATAGAAACACGGAAACTACTTAACGTAGCGCATGAACCAAGCTACGGGGGACCTTCATATGATGTGGAAAAAGTTTCAAATGATACTCTGCCCTAACCCTACCGACTCAATGGCAAACCGTTGAACCCATTCAAGAAACTGCGAAGTCGTATAATACTACACACTGATGTGGCATTCATGGCGTTTATAAAGGAATGTCGATAAAACGGGCGTATTCAGGACCATTTTTCTTGACAGAAGACAAAAAAGACAAACAATAAGCTATGATAATGCTGCAAAGGGCCCAGGACCGTCACGTACAAGTAAAATGTCAGCGTTTCATAGACGAAGCGCCCACATACAACATAGATTGGACCGCACTAGAAGCACACACTAATCACAAATGGCAGATACTTGAGATAGAAACATAGAATGATGTAGCTTAAATTCAAAAAAGTGGAACACCTTCGGATAACCTAATGTTTTTTTAATTCAAAAAAGCAACAAGGTAAGCACATCGATTGACACACTATACCAAGGTCAGGTAGATGAAGGAAGTAAGCGACCAAGGAAAACAGAAGAGCAAATAGCACATGCGGTATTGAATCAAAAAAGGAGAGGAGCCGAAAAGCGACAAATTTCCGTTAGAAATTTTGTTTTTAGAGGGGATTTCGTCGCTAAAAGCCAGTTAACGCATAGAACGCAGGCTGAAAAACAAAAGCGGTAATGCACTGTGTCAAGGCCAACAGCTACCACAAGATAAATAAAGGAAAACTGCTGAAATGACGCGGATGTGTCTGGAGCACCCACGGCAAAGCCAAATATACCGCCGTCGCGGCCCCGTCCGACCGCCGGCACACAAAGTGCTGGCTTCCGCTGTAGGTAAATGCCGGTGTTCGAGCACAAAGAGGTGCCGACCTTTTTCTGCGAACTTTTGAAGCGATCGGAAAACTCGCACTGCTTTCTCCTTTAAATCGGCAAAACATCTCCTTAGTTTTAAAAAAGTGGCATATTACTTCAAGACAAATTATAATAGCAGTAGCTATACTTGCTGTAGTGCTTCCGGCGGCGGTGGCGCCGACGGCAACGGGCAGGATAAAACAGGAGAAGTGGACAGCAGCATGTTCGCTTGCTGGTGAACTAGAAAATGTAGCACAGCTGGCAAATCACAAGCTAGACATGAGCACAAAGGCAGCCAACAGCTACTTGAAACAGTACATGAGAACACGAATCTATATAGCAGTGAAAAAACAAGGTGAGTCGTCTAAGGAAGATGTTGCTTTGTTGGCGTACTACCTAGCGAAAGCAGACATAGCTTTAAGCAAACTGGAAGGTGCTGGCTTGGCAAAGTCAACAACATCTATAAGAGATGCCGCGCGGCTGCAGGGAGCAATAGTCTACTTCGTCGGAGCAATGGCTCAGATTGCTGGCAGCCTCCGGAACTCAAAGCTGCCTCGAAACAGAAGGCGGCGGTAATGCATACAGAGCGCCGACAACCCCATTTTCAGGTAAGTCACAAGGTTGTAAGTTAGCTCATACAAAGCTACAGACAACGAAGCCAACACTGGCGGGGTTCACGGCGAGCGGCGTATCTGGCGAGCTAGCAAAAAGCGGAGCCACCAACACCATCACGGACACAACAAGCAATGCCTGCCACCTTACTCAAGGAAAGACAAGCCACAGACTGCTAGGTGCCAACGGCGGCGAACGAACGCTCACCGGCCAACCCAAGTTTGCCGGAGGAATATTTTTTATCGGAGGCACAGGCATGGAAACCAAGGGCCTCGAAACGATGACGGCACTAAAAGACTCAGATCCTTTTTTGTACGCGGCACACGCGGCCTACCTACATACCCAGGAACAGCCAACAGAATATATCTTCAAAAAAACATCAGAGCTCAAAGGAGACGCCGTATACACTCCAATTTTCGCTAGATTAGTAAAAGGACTGGACGAAGTACCAACAGACCAATCGACACTGAAGACAACAATAGAAAATAGCTACGGTGGCGACGCCAATATGCCTAAAAGCTACAACACCGACTTCGCAGAAACGCAGGTAATGGACCCTAATGGCAAACCAGGGACAACAGTTGCTCTAAGCTCACTAGTGTCACTCAAAGACCTGGCGATAGTGTTAACCCACTACGAATCAGTCAATCAACGAAAGTTAAAGGACAGAATTTCTGAGTTAGAAAAGCAAATTAACAAAGAATCCTCGAAAAATCCAGAGAAAATTTGCAATGACATAGGGGACCAAAATGAAACTGGCTGTACGGCCACCCCAGGCTGTCATTTCGTTTCTACAAATTCGGGAGGGGAAAAGTGCACATTGAGTGAGGAAGGCAAAAAGGAAGCAAAAAAAAAGCGCAAACGGGTGGAAATGATAGAAACCCCACATACACCACGGGAATAAATTCTGTTCTAAGTAAGGCCTCTTTTTTGCTTGTAATTTTCTTATAGCATAACAGTTTTACGAATTATTTGTAAAAGCTTTTTCTCAATTTTATGAAATCTATAAAAATTTATAAAAATTGCTATTTTGAGAGAATTTTTTAAAATGTTTTTTAAATATGATATATTTTAACACTTATTGTCAACCCCTTTGCAAATTGTGCAATTCATTGAAAATTTTGAAAAACTTCACTTGTAAAACTTTGGTATGACAGAGGCATGTGTGTACGCCAGTAGGGTGATTGTATATTAAAATAGGTAATATATTAATTTATTCTATTTCCCCTTTTTTATAGATATAAAGTTAGGGTTGTATTTGCAATAATAATAGTAATAATAGGAGGGTGTTGTGAGTGTGTATATACGAATGTTATAATAGGAATGAGGAAGAATGAAGGTGTGAGCAAAATAGCAGAACTTATACCAATGATGACTCTGCAATGAGGGTGAGATAGCGATTGGGTGAGCACTAGAGAGTGGAAGAACACGAGGAGTATTATTGAAAGAAACGCAAATATCCAAAGCTGAAAGAGTGATGTGGAATATATCGAATTTCAAGCTCGAAAATCACGATGTAGATTATTTCACACAAGAATATGATAGGGGACATGATGGTTAGACAGAAACCAGTTGTCAGGCCACTTGTAGATGATACGTTGTCCGTAGAAAGAGCAACAAAATACGAACAGAAAGAGTGATAAATATGAATTTAACAAGAGAATGCTTCATAATACATCACAGAATAGTGCATTAAGTTGAATAGGAGACAGAGAATGAAGCGGTGTATTTCTTATACAAATGGATATATATATATATATATATATAACTGCGGTGATGTTTGCAACTGTACTTTTTAAATATGTTGATAAATTCTAATATCCAACTGTGAAGTAGGAGCAGGATGAAGTGAAAGAACAGTATTTTGGTAATAATTACTTAATGTCGAATCGTTCGGGCACTCTATAGTGACGGCAGAGAGCATTTGTCAGAGAAAATATAATATTGTGGAAAGCATGATTTAAAAACCAGAGATACTACTCGATTGCCGTTTAAAACTGAAGAAGGCTAAAAACGCGGCAAATGATTACAATAGCTTATTATAAAGCCACATATAACTCTATAAAGTGCCGAAAGTTTCAAATGATACTCAGGCCCTTCCCTGCTGGCTCAGTGGCAAAAGGTTGAACACAATCAATGATCAGATAATTCACAAAAAAATGCACACAGACGTGGAATTAAAGGAATGTATTAAGAACATCTAAAGAAAACAAGTGCAGATATAAACGCAATTACCGGACAAGATAAAAGAGTGTGCGAATAAGACAGGCGAGAAGCTGGAAGTAACGACGATTGCGACCCCAGTAAAATCGATGGCACTATACTGTCAATAGGAATACAAGGCGTAAGCGAAACAAAAATGCCTAATATAAAACCCATAAAACCTAAAATTATAAATATAGTTTGTTATGAGTTCTTATTAAGGGTCGAGCTTATTTTGAGAAAATAAGTGCTCTTTTCACCAGCAAGCGACATCAATGAATGTGCATTCTACGCCAACTTCTTTGTAACACTAGGATACGGCTAATTTTGTATATTTCTAAGCTCCAAACCTTTGTTTATTTTTGCTCCCGCTAGTGCTGTCCACCCATGCACTGGAAGATTCTGTTGGAGCTATCAGTCGCGATTATTTTTTCATCACAACGTGCAAATGCGGTCGGTGAGAACTCCCGAGTGTTTCACACGTTTTGCTCAATTTATAGGTTGCTGGCATTACCTGTGGCAGAGCCAAAACTACCTGCTACAGGCGCAGGCCAGCAAACGGCGATAAATGATGAAATGCCAGCTTTAATGACAGAAATAATGCAGCTAAATCTGACAGTTTCCGAAAAAGAAATTCTAGATAACCTCAAAACACAACCACAAGCCAAGCAGCTTACAGCCTTGCAAAACGAACAAACCACTAAATGATACTTCACAGGATTAACAGAAGAGCAATATAAGAAAATGCAAGCAGCTGCAGCTAAAATAACAAACAACGAAGGCGCAGCACAGCCCTTCAGTTCAAAATACAAACCACCAACAACAGAAGCGGAAAATGGAAAGCTCAGGCGGCAATTCAGCCACCTAATAAATAAAGCCTTGGCAGCTGACGCAGCTCTAGCACCATTGAGACACCAAATGAATCAGCAGCGGCAGCAAGCAAAAAAGGCGATGCTTACGGCACTCTACGGGGCCGAATACGCGCAGTCAGTGAAAGGAAAAATCACTGCAGAAACGACAGACTTGGAACCAGACGGTCCGAATTTCCCAATGGATGCAAAAACCGACCGCGATTCAAACTCCAAAACAGCCGCTGAAAGCGGCAAAAAAGCTTCGGCAACTTTAGCAACAGACACTGTCTGTTTGTGCACAGGCTACAACGGTAGCACAACAACCTTATGTACGCAAAACGCCGTTAGCGGACTCCAAGACATAGGCGCCGCCAACGCCAGAAACGCGAAGGCGCTAGGCAACTGGCAAAAGCTAAAAGCAGAATGCGCGAAGGGAGCAGCTGCAACAGGCAAAATAAACCTAGAAACTGCTCTATTCGCAGAGACCGCGAAGTTTCTTAGCCTGCTAGGCACAGGTGCAATAAACGCAGGGACGCGGCCAACCACCTTAGCTAAGAGCGAAGCAGCGGCGCGGACGTTTTACGGAGCGTTCGTATTGGAAAACACCGACTCTCCAGCGTGCACATCACAGAGCGGAACACGGTTCCAGACAGCTCAGAAAAGAGTGTGCATAGACTACGCGGCGGTACTAAAACCCGGCAAGCAGATAAGGTGGCTAGCAGCGATCGACGCCGCGGCAACGCACCTTCAAACCCTAAGCTCGACGTTCAAACATTGCCTCAGATTCATTTCACAAGCCGAAAGCGTCAAGACACAAATGGAGTCGCTTTTATTAATGAGGGATTTGTTCGCTGTACACGGCGCAGAAACGGCCTCTACAGGCGCGAACAGGCAACCAACAGCAGAAAAACAGAATAAATGCAAGGCAGCCACAAACAAAACAGTAGAATGATGTTCAGCTATCGACTGCGACTATGATGCAAAAACACAGGAATGCAAACCTAAAGCATGAGTAGACACCACAACAGAAGGAACAGGAGAGCAAACAGGTAAAACGTACTCTGATTATGGCAACAAACAGGAGTGTGAGAAAGCTAATGACGAAATTCAAGAAGGACAACCTCGTAAATGCGGATGGATTGGTGAAGACAAGAGTGGAGGTGATAAGGCTTTAAATGCCGTGATTCCAGTTTCCTCGTCAATAAGAAATTGACTCCCATTGGTGTTCTTTTTTGACTCTGATATAGTTTTAACGATTTTTTCTTCATCATATACGATTTACGATATTTTGCTATTTTGAGATTTTGCCAAAGTTTGATATTTTTCAACACTGTTTGATATGAATGTACAAATTGTTGAAAACTATAATACTTTTTATAAAATTGGAATGACAATGGCCTCTGTATTCGAACAAGTATGGTGATAGGTTATGAAAAATGAGAGTTGCTTTTACAATTGTTTATTCTGTTGAAGGATATAAGTCGCGTTATAATAGAAACAATAATGATAACAATGACGATAATAGTAATAATAATGATAGGAAAATGTTGTGAGAGTGTATATACGAATATTATAATAAGAGTGGTGGCAATGACTAAATGGTGAGCCAAACTAAAAGCAGTTAAAAATGGCAAAGGTGATAGAGGACTAATAAAGTGATGGTGAATTGGAGAGATAAAAGTTAATATTATTTTTAAAAAATAGAGAAGAAAAAGATTTAAAAAGAGTTGGTATACGTATTTCTTCAAACACAAATATTAATATGTAAATAATTATATTCAGAAGGTGATGGAGTGAACAATGAGGTAGAGACAGAGGGAAATGTAGGAGGAGAGTGGATCGCTACGTTATATGCAGAAACTAAGATAAAAAAGGATATAAGAAAGAAATTTCAGACTTCAAAAAGTTAAAGCACAACAGTATATCACAGAAGAAATGGCAGAGGATAAATAACTGAAGCAGATCCACAATTTACTCAAAAATGAATATATTTTGCTGCACAGATGACTGTAAAGACTGTGCTTTTTAACATTATTGTGAATTCTAGTATCCAGCTGTAAAGAAAAATAAAAAAGAAAAACGGGGTTTTCATGTGTAAAATAGTTTTAAAGTCATGTTCTCATCAGACATAGTGATAATGGTCAACATTGGTGGGAAGCAATTTAATATTATCAGATGATTTTTTTTAGAAAACTATGAAGACTAAGAAATTATCTTAGAAAGGAATAGAACAATAAAAGTGCAGAAACGTCTTAAAGTACCTCATATATGAGGTGGTGAAGGATGTCTAAGAATTAGAAAGAATTAGTGTTGATACTCTTCCACTCCCCTATTGGCTCAATGACAAAGCGTTAAGCCAATTCAATTAACAACTTATTAACATAACAATATACACTGAGGTGGAACTGATAGACATTATAAGGGAAAATAAAACCAAAATGGTGCTGTCCTGGCGACAATTTGGAAGAATATGACATAAAAACAGACAATAAACAGGAGTAACAGTGCGAAATAAGAACAGACGTTTGTAGAACAAAAGCGGCCTCGTAATTTTGTAATTGTTGCTGCGCGCACGAAACAATAAATGGAATACAGTAAAAGTATATAGTGACATTGAATTTTAAATGTCATAGATAGAGATGCTTTATTATACAAATCAGATTAACATACAGAAATATATTAGCTTAATAAGATATACTTTTGTACAAAATTCGCAATACCATCAGGGTTCGCGAGCCACTGAGCGTACCGTGAGCATGGGCGACCCAAACGTGAAATACAAGGATCTTAGTTGAGGAGTTAAAGCATTTAAAATATATATATCGACATCACTGATACTTCCCATAGTAACCCTCATATTTATTTCAACAGCCACTGTTGTCGATACGCGACAACAACTCCAGAAAAGAACTATACCATAAAACCGCGTGTCATGACGCTTGAACAGAACAGCGGCCAAGGGTACAAAAGACACACAACGACACTAGCTCGAAACCACAATTTACCCGTAACGCTACTCTTTCATTTTTCCGAAACACCCGTTTATCAAAGCATTTCTTCAAACAGAGATCGGCTAAAAGTGGTAAAAAGGGCACTAATCGTGCTGCAGTCGGCATCGGAAACGGAAGGCACCGTACCGCTAGAAAAAAAGCAAACGCTCCGCTACGCGATGGCCAGTGAAAACCAAAGAATGCTTATTTCATTAAAGCAAAATGTCAAACTGAAAGAGCGCTGAAAAATCTATCCGGCACCAAAGTCACATTACCGCATTAATTTCCGAACAAACATCAACATTAACACTCGAGATGAACAAAACAACTCAACCTATCATTATTCACAGCTGTAGCAGCCAAGCAACAAAAAATCTAATAATCAGTTAGGTGCGCAAAATGGCAATAAAGCAACAGTTCACAGCTTTTTTCGCAATAACTATCGCGGCAGCGGCATCAGACTTGCACAAGCGCGATGCCAAAATAACAACAGCGTGCGACACGGCGGCGTACCTCGACCATATGGCGGGCGAAGCTTCTGCGGCTTTTACAAACAGCATGCAAGCAACAAACACCGCATGGCAAATGGCCACAAAATTGGCGGCAGCGGGAAACAAGATCGGGAGTCAACAAGGAGCGGGACTGGTTTTATTAGCTGCGACAGTAGCTGAAGATGCAGCTAACGCTTTACAAAACCTGCAGTTCAAAGGACCGGCATTAATTCGCGGGATCCGGAGCCTACAGGCTTTGTCAACCCAACAAGACATTGTGGGGGACCTAGAATTAACAGCGATCGAACGAAAAGAGGCAGCAGCTGTCGCAAGTTTCATAAGTGCCAATAACGGCGACGCAATATCACTCAACCTAAACATCAAGACATTCCGGGCGTGCTTCAGTGCCGATAACACAAGACAGCCAGTACCCGGCGGCGGCCAAGCAGCAGACGGTACAAACAACATTGTAATGTCACAGTTAAAGGTAACGCCGCACACTACGACACTAACACAGGGCCCACGACTGTGCTACACAGCGGGGACGACGGCAACCACCGAACAATGCCATGACAAGTCCAGCGGAACAAGCAACATGATGCTCTTGCAAGGCAAACCACTCACAACAGCAGCCATCACTTTCAAGCGCAAAGTGGCCGAGGGCGGTGAATACGCAGCAACGGACGGCGAAGCAAGCAACGCAATCCCCATAAAAACTGAGCTAACACAGCTCCTGAAGGACGTTAAAGAGCTAGAGGACAACGTCGCAGACCTGCCGTACATATTCACTGCCGACAAAGCGTTCACGATGACAACAACTGCGGAATTTCGACAAAGAATGGCAACAGCTTTAGTCAAAGAAGATGCCAAATACTCGACAGCCACAATTAAAAACCAAGTAGATACCCTAGAAAAAACACTTTATGGCGAAACAAGCAATGACTTCCAAAGGTGGGTACTAGATCTGCTAGACAGTATTGAGGTTTCAGGAAGCTCTATTGGAGAAGACAAACCAGTAGCTCTAAACAAAGTAGGTCCAACCATCAAAGTCCTTCGAGCAGCGGGGTACTACAGTGCAGCGAAACTAATACGTGAAAAAAAACAGCCAAGCAAGACTCAGGCGCAAGATGGCTCTGACCAAGAAGAAAATGATTGCAAAACCAAAAGCAAAGATGAGTGCAAAAGTGGAAAATGTGAATTAAAAGGTGGAAAATGCGTAGAAAAAGAGGAAGTGAAAGTGGAAGGAGCAGGAACACAAGGTACCCAAAACGCCACAGGAAGAAATTTATTTATTATTAACAAGGCCCTTTTTTGCTTGCAGTTTTTGTTTCTAGGATAATACTTTTAATAATTATTGGTAAATTTTTTTGCTCCATTTTATGAAATTTATAAAAATATGATATTTTAAATGATTTTTTAGACTTATATAAAACGCTAGTATATTTTAGTTTATATTGCTTTTTCTGTCTGTTAGGGCTATAATATTAATAGTACCTATGATGACAACACAAAGGAAAAAATTAAAAAATGTTCTGAGTGTGTGTATACTAATGTTACAAAACATAGTGGTGAATACTAAATTGGCGCCTAATATAGGAGCATTTGAAACAATATCAGGGGTAAAATGGGGATATGTGATGACATATAAGGGACATGAATGACAAGGGATATTATTATGGAGGACAATGTACAATGGAGAAAGATTATATTCACTGTGAAACCAACAAAGAAACAAGGGATAATGATGCGAAATAATAATGAGGCATAAAGCGCTGAAGAGACAAAATATAACTACCATGTTGCACGCAGCGATGAAAAAGAACAGATTAAAACGTTTAAAGTTCTGGCAAAAAAAAACACCAAAATATGAAAATACAACGAACACATTGTAAAATAGTATGTTTAAGAGGAGCATCAATCAGTAATGGTGCACCTCTACTACCACATTGATTCAAACGCCTGACACTAAAGCTGTTCAAAGACCGATTAATCCATATAAAGGTAATCGCATACAGTTGATTAGCGGCGCAAATCTGAAAAGAAGAAGCAGGGCAAAATGCTGTCTGTGCAGAAGATGGCAACCATCAACAGCTTGTGGTGGAAACCAACAGTTCGTCGAAAAAACTGGAGGTAGGTGGGGAGTGTGTGCAAAAAAACGATATCTTGTTATTACAAGTCCATACGAGACAGCCAGCAGAACAACTTCTGAAACCCTGCAGCTGCAGCCATAAGGTTTAATTATATTAGATAGATGTACGGATCAAGGCATATTGGTATTACACAATAGGGAAAACCGCGGCCTAAATAAGTTCTTTTAACGTCACTGACTTTCCAAAATAGTAGCCCAAAACATGCTCCCTTTTTATTTTCCCATTAAAAATACAAAACAGCTAGAATCTATTTACACCTATGTCCACGATAAGAGGCACAAAAAAGAAAGAAAACCCCTTATCAAAAACATAAACAACAAAACCTGCAGAGAATAAACACAAACCGTGAAAAAAGTGCAACAAGCAGCAAGTTGCAAAAGATTGCAGGCGGTATAGAACCCGCGGGAAACGGCTGCTAATGTCTGTGTTATTCTTTCATTGACGCTGGAAGGAAAAACGATAATATCCGAAAGCAACCGGCCAAAAGTAAAATTATCGATGTGCCAAATTGCAAGACAATGAAACCAACTATAGCAAACCACTATTTATAATGAGTTTTCTACCAAGCACAAATTTTCGGGGGAAAATGTTATATTTAATGCCGCCACGACGGCACGTTTGACGTATAAACAGGGGCAAAATAACATACATCGGTCGTAAGAAAAACACGGCACGAGAAACACTGGAAAAAGTACATGACTTAATAATCAACTTTAATCAACAAAAGACGCGGTACTTTGACTGCCATACGAAGTTTTATGCTCAAAAAGCAGGAACTAAACAAAGAAAAGTGGAACACAAACAGTATCACGGCTGCATCAACGCTTCTGTTAGCAATGATGGGTTACGTTCTACTTAGTGCGCCACAAGTGATGGGTGCGGCACTAGACGGTGCAAACGCAGCAGATTTCGCGGTGCTGTGCGACCTCGAGCGACTGGCTTCAGCAAGTATAGCGGAGGCGTACTCAAAAATAACAATACCAACAACAGCTGTCGACGAAATAAATCAATTTGTGGCAGCAACAACCGATGCAGAAAATATCACCAACGTACCTGACGGACACTTACAGGACGACAACGCTGCAGCGGAGGGCTCGTGTAAAACTCAAACAGAGAGCACAGCCGAATGTAAGGACCACTGGCTAAAATGGAGAGCAATCAAGGAAGCAGTGAAGGAGCAAACACCCAGAAGATACCCAGAGATACCGTCAGCAGCTAGAACCAATGCGCTAGCACGGCCTTTCCAAGCAGCAATACATAAATTAGCAAAGGAAGCAGCTATTGAACACACAAGACTGGTCCAACAGGCTTCTGAACAAGCCGACCCGGACAAATGCCCGGCAAACACCAAGCTATCCAATGCCCTGTACGGTCAAAACCTGAAAGCTCTAACCGGCGGGGCCGACACCGGTCACACGCCTGGAGCCAACCGCGCCGCGGGGTGCAAGGAACCTAACACAGGCAAAAGTCTAGTCACAGACATGTTCTGTCTTTGCATGGCAGATACGACAAGCTCATCAAGGCAGCCATGCGGCTTTGCATCAACCGGGTGCAGCACAGGGAGCTGGGAAAGCTGCGATCTAAACGGAAAAAAGGCGGCGTGGCAAGTATTACAACAGAAATGCCAACAGAGACCGAAAAAGCCTTTATCGGCATCCAACATCCGCATGGCCCTAGCAGCATTCAACAGCCGGCTCAAGCAGGACGCAACCAAAGACATCGCATCGCAAGCCACCATTTACCTGGGAGAAAGCGACAGCAATGCGTGCGGCGCTCACGCTGGCAAGCTGTGCATCGACTACAGTAATGCATTTAAGGATGCAGGTAGAGCAGCAGGCATATACTGGTACAACGAACTTGCGGCTGCTGCTGTCGACCTCGAGCAATTGGCCGAAGCGCAAGCCGACTTACAAATCGGTATTAGGACCCTTGAAGATCTAGTCCGGCAAGCCCGACAGCTGTATAGAATGATAACCGCACTTCCACCACCATCCCCGAACAACAGCAACAAAGCACAGGCACAAGCAGAAATAAACACTAAGGGAGAAAAGGCAGAAAAAGTTTGCAATGAGGCTCTAGACGCGGCAGCATGCAGAAAACTGAAGGAAAAGGGCTGTCATTTTGTTTTTACAAATGACAAAGGCAAAAAGTGGACTTTGAGTGAGGAACACAAGAAGGAAGCATAAAAAGCAGAAGAAAGAAACAAAGCAGGTAAAAAATCCTCTTATTGCACGAAAAGAGAGGAGTGTGAGGCAGAGAATTCAGGACTAGGTCCGGGAGAAAAACCTAAATGTGGATGGATTGAGGATAAATGCAAGCACTTCAGCACTCTTGTAAATACGAAATTGACTCTGCTGGCTGCTGCTTTTGTAAGTTTTTCAGCTTTAAGAGTTCGAAAACTCAACGTATTTTTTACCAATCTATGAGATTTATATAATTTATGAAATTGCTAACATTTTTAAATATTTTACATACTTCAACGCTTTTGTATACACTTTTGTATACACTTTTCAAAACGTGCAACTTTTGAAGAACTTGAAAAATATGTATGACTGTGGATTGTGGGAGAAAAGTAGTAATGTGATAGAGTATCAAAAATTACTGCAGTTTTAATTTGGTTTATTCTGTTTATTTTATGGCTATTAGTTGGGGTTACTATACGCATATCAAACAGGTTTATAGTTGTAGCGGAATAAAATGTAAATGTGAATGCACTCGTATTATAATAAAAGTAGTAATAATAATAATGGTAATAATATTCACAGGAGAATGTTGTGGGAGTGTGTGTATACGAATGTTATAATAAGACTTGTGGTGGAGAATAGATGAGGTAACACAATACGATCACTTAAAATGACGGTAAGGTCGCAATGGGAGTAAATAAGTAAAAGAGATAGCATGACTTACATTATTAGAGAAAACTCTAAAATACAGAAAGAGAGATGGTATATAGAACAGACGCAGTTGCAAATATAAATTTGGATAGGGGCATCATTATACACAAAGAAATAATATAGAAGACAATGATAGAGAGGGAGAGAGTTCATTGCAATGTCAAATGGCGTTATTACGTTATCTGAACAAACATTGGCAGGAGACAAAATGGTAAAAACAAAAATAGACACCGAAACATCTGGATCAGTGACCGCCACTGTTTCAGAAAATTTACTACCTAAAGGATATATTATTCGTTTAAATGCGTGCCCTTCACTGGAAGTAAAGCGCAAATAATATCTTGTACCAACTGAATCAGTTGATTATTTCAACAAAAACTTGCAGAAACTAGAAAAAACACCGGATTTTGAAAGACTGGCAGTAAACGGAAATATGCACTGAAGTATAAACGTTGAAAACAAAAAAAGTGGTATTTCTTCAAAAGTAGCCAAGACACACTGACACTTAGTACCCCTTTACACTCACGGTAACTGTCAAGGTTATTGAATAGAATCAAGTATTTTGTTGTTTTTCTAAAACGAAGACAGGTAGAGGTGAGGAAAGTTCGTCCTAAATGACGGAGGCAGCAGACTAAAAGCAAAATGATTTAATAGAGGTTGATTGAATCCACCTTAGCTTATAGAAACCACAGTAGCCTAGCTGTTCTACACAAGGTTCTTGTTCCCCTAAAGCTTTCTGTATCGCTATGTTTAAAAGGAGTCAAAATATAGCACACAAGTTTAAAAATAAATAGCTCAAATGGAAGAAACAGGAGTACTTAAGTTCCAAAGGGAAGTAGTATCAAAGAAACTAGTAGCGGCGACTCTTATTCAATGTTCATAATGTCCATGCGAAAAAAGTAAGATGATAGACACATATAGTATGGACCTGAATTGGCTGTACAGTTAGAAGGTGTGACTACAAAGGAAATTAAAAATGATCAGTGCGATCAACCGGCAAGCCTCAAAAAAACATATTTCTCTCAAAATAGATAGATGGTACTTCAGAGATGATAGTAGTGATTGTGACTTTAAAAACGATGGTTGACCATAATGTCCATCTACGCAGAAGAAGCAACTGGAGGTGAAATGGACTGAAAAGTATGAAGTAATATTGACTCTTCTTTTCACAAGATAAAGTAATAATTGTCAACACCTGTCATCAACAGTGTAATATTCTAGAAGTATAAAAATTCGATTGATGATAGACAATGGTGGAAAGAAAAATAAAATTACTGTAACCGCTTAACCTAGTGTATTAATAAGTATTTAGAGAAGGTTTATAATGTGGAAAAATAGATGATGATATTCATCCAATTCTGCATTTTTGTACTGGACAGACATTAAGATCTCCCAAGGTACAAGTGCTCCGTACCAGCACGAAGAACGATCCTCACCAATTAAGGCAATAAAAATGTAGAAGGAGACAAAACTGTTGAAGAAAGGGATCAAACTACAAAAAAGTTAATGGAAACATCATAAAAGGAGCCAGTGGTCCAAGGAATCTCATAAAATGCCATGGACACGGCCTAAACACGGATATTTTATTGTTACTGACATAACGTGTCCAATGAAGGAATTAGCCTGCACTAACACAGACTACAAGACATAAAGTTTTAATTTCAAGAAATAAAAAATATGTGTGATATTTGAAAAAAACTGCGGGACAGAAATGAGTAACAAATAGATACAATAGATGTAGACTGATATATAATTTTAAATTATATCGGAGACTTGTTGAAGTACAAGATTTAGGTCATGGTAGAGCTTCTGTAATATGGCTTTCTATATTTATCTTGACTTATGTGGTTAACCCTTGTTGGCAGCAAAGAGGACTAAACATATAGTTTTTTGTTTTGGAGAGCTGTAGCAGATGTAGACCGCCTTTATTTAACATAGACGTTGATCTTTTAAAAGCTCTTAATATTTCTCTTTTTGCCGTTGCACACAGCAGTAACGCTTCATACAACCCTAATTGTTGAAATGTTAAGTTTCTTATATTTACGTATTTAATGGAATCTTATCTTTGCGTGCACTGTAAATATATGTTTATATGGATTTTATTAATTAAAAAATGACACCAGTTGTTTTTTATGTCCTCCCTGGAAATTTTCAAAGGTTAAACCTTTGTTTTTCCACGATATTTAGTTACATGTGACTCATTTGATAAGAGTAACGGAGCAGATGTTGACTTTCTTGTTTATAAAGCACGGTGTTGATATCCTTTCATAAGGAGCCCCCTAGGTTTCACAAATAATATTTTTACACTTTTTGCAAGTGCACTTTAAACTTTATTATTTTGTTATAGCAAAAAAAAAACTATGATGAAGAAACCGCGGTTTTGCCTTGCAGCACTCGTTATAATTGTATCGCTAATGAAGCACGCAGCACCAGCACAAGAAAATTCAAAAGAATTTAGAGATTTGTGTGAGCTTTTCAAGCTTTAAAGCAAACCGATGCCGACTGTGTCAGTCAACGATCAACCACCAGACAAGCCAGAAAATAACGTACCGATTGGACAAGCTATGAACGGCATTATCGCCAGAATCAAGAAGCTTAACCTAACCGTTTTGCAACCTGACAAGGAAGAAGTATTGAAAGAAAAAAACAAATACAGCGAATGGTCGAAAATTAAAGACGCTAAAAAGGACGGTTATTTCGAAAGCGGCGACTTTAAAGAAGTTGAGGAGATGCGCAGCGTTTACGAAGATCTAACGAAGGCAGACGACAACGGAAAAGGATTTAACTCAAAATTCGAATTACCTTTACCGGAATATAAACGCAAGCAGCTGAGGCCAGTATTTCGCCAATGCACGGACCGAGCGCTGCAACAAAAAAAAGGGCGACAAACGTGAAAAGGAAGGAAATTACAGCGGCAGAAGTGGCAGAAAGTGGCAGAAAAGAGGCAGAAAAGCGGCGATCAAAGCACTCTACGGTGAAGGTTACGCAGAAAATTCACAACGGCAGAACAACTTAAGGCAGCAGAACCCTGGACAAACCAGCCGGCGGAGAGCGACTTTCTGCGGCCAGCAGCAGTATAGCATTCATCTATCTGCGCAGGATCAGCAGCGGACGGCAAACCGGGCAAAGGCGGCGGCTGCCTTGCAACGAATATTGCATACCTATGCGAAGGTAGCAACAGCCACACGACCAACTTTTGTTTCTCAGCGGCATTAAGCGGCCTAACAATAGGAGGCACACAAACAGCTGCAGCCAACGACTGGAAAAAAAAAACACGGCGAATGCATCAAAAGCATCAATGAAAAGGACCCCGCGCTCACTGCACAAACAGTGGAAAATCAGATCAGCATAATCTTCGCCAGCCGAGGGAAAGGAGCGATAATCTCGGCAACGGCCCCTAACGCGCAAACACAATTCTGGTAGCACACGGCCTGCACAACGGAGAACCCGACTGCGTTGATACTCAAAGTAATGGGGATGTGATAGGAGCGGCGAGCAAAGGCATCTGCGTCAACTACAAGAAGTTTCTGGGAAGCCAGACTGGCATACCTTGGGTGGAAGCGGCGCGGAAAGTAGTCGCAAAGCTAGATGAAACAAAATATACAGCACAGGAAGCAACGGCGTTGGTAAGCGCAGCAAACGATCTGGAGCAACAAATGATAATAGCTTTGATGCTGGAAAATTTGTTGAACGAGCTCAAGGTTCAGTCGACGCAGCAGTCAACAAGCAACCAACAGCAGAAAAACAGAATAAATGCAAGGCTGCCACCAACAAAACAGCAGAAGGATGCACGGCCGCGGGCTGCGAATGTGACACAAAAAATAATGCATAGCTAAAACCGTAGAGAGCATCTGCAAGAACGGAAAGAAAAATAGAAACAGCAGGAGCATTTAGTTGTGCAAAGAAAGGCACTGATAAGACCGCTTGTGAAAATGACAAAAAAGGAAACAAACAAAATTATGCACTCATAAATGAAAAATAAAACGAGGATGACAAAGAGAAAGAAAAACGCCGAAATTGTAGTTTTATTGTGAATAACAAAATTCCCCTGATCGCTGCTATTTTTATGAGTTTGGTGTCATCTTGAGAATTTTAAGCATTTCAGCCCAATTCTGTGAAATTTATGAAAATTTGGTAGAATTTGCTAAATTTGGTAAAATTTGATATATTTCAACAATTTTTAATGAAATATGAAAATTATAGAAAATTTTTTAAATTTTGAATGAAAGTGGCATACATGTGGGTGCAAAGTAGTATGGTCATAGGGTGTAAAAAGTGAGTGCTATTTTAATTAGGTTTACTTTGTTTTTTATGAATACTAATTAGGGTCTTAACAGTAATACGGTAATAGAAATAATGATGATAAGAGAGTCTGGTTAGTGTGCATATATTACTATTATGAAAAAGATGATGGCGGAGAGAAAAAGGATGGCCATGATATAAGCACTTGAAACAATTGCAAGGGTGCAAAGAAAGTTTATGAGCGTGTTTGAGATAGAGCGCGATGAATATTATTGAAGGAAAGGCAGCAAAAGAGGGAATGGAGATTTTACATACACAACTTCAAATAGAGCACGACGATAATCTTCATTACACATGTAAGATAACGGAGAGACAGGAGCAAGTGCACGAGGAAATGTCATTTCTTCGTTTCCTGCAGAAATATAAACATTTTACGAAAAATACGAAAGGAAAATATGTAATAAACCAACTGAACAGCAGACACCAGATCACAGCAAAAAAGTAATACATTGGGAGGAGCAGATAATACACTGTTCTTTACTCAAGAAAGTATAGATGCTACTACAGAGATAGTGGAAGTCATATATTTTAATCTGAAGGCAGATACTGGTATTTATTTGTGAAGAAAAGGAAGCAAAAAGAAAAATTAAGTAGGTGTAAAGTAATGTTAAATTCTTCTTCTATGCAGATATAGTAATAAGTGCTAACGCTTGTGGACCAGACATAATACGAGTGGGAGAAAATTTTAAAACCAGGACTACTAATGGATAATCGTTGACAGCAGAATTAAAATAAGAATAAGGATTTTTTAAATAGAAAACATATGAAGAGATGAAGGAAGTCTATGAAGTATAGAGGATCGATGGGTATGTTACTTTATTCAACATTGGTATACTGGATAAAGATCAAAACGTTTGAAGGAGCGAGTAATTAATTAAAAAGTGGTTGCTTGACCAGCATATAGCAGCACAAAAAACAAAAATCAGCTTTAAAGCACTTTGTAGCCTCAATTTTCCAGGCATTAAGCCTCTTTTGGCCTCACAGCAGCACGATACGCACCACAAACAGGCATGGAGTTGTTTCCACAAAAAAGCCTGCTGGTATTTGTTATTCTAAAAATAACAAGCATAGATGAAAATGTGGAAAATAGATACGGCTAAAAAAGATAAAATTTAAAATTTTGATATATAACGTTTTCGATGGTTGGAGCGATAACTAGATGAGATAATGAAACATAGATGGGAATTTAATGGATGAGGGATGAAGATGTGTTGCAACCTTGAAATGGAGATAAATTGGAGTTTTGAATTACAAATAAATCTGTCACCTGCGAAAAATTGGTTTTACACTAAAGAGTCGTCCATATAAAAAGAATTCAAACTGCATTATCACACACAACAACAAGACCATATATATCGAAAAATAATAATAAACAATAAACGGCGCGAAACTACCTTCAGATTTATAACCAGCCATAACGCATGAACTGCAGGTAAAAAGGAGGACAGTAATGCAGCTAATTGGAAACCAGCTGAACTTTACTTATCAGTCGTTGACCAAAGCAGCTACAATAGTTGCTAAAGTTGTGCTTAGAGCCATGGTGGCAGAAGAAGTTATCCACACAACGCCATGACCTGCAAATGTGAGAGATTGAAGTATTTTAAGGTTTTTAAGAGAGATATACATATATATAGAGAGAGAGACAGAGAGACAGAAGAAAATGCAATCCAATGTTATTTTGAATGTAATTTCGAGAAAAATAACCAACAAGTGTGAGTAATAAACTTCAACCCCCGGTTCAAGCGGTTTATCAACCTTTTAGAGGAGTAAAAATCCGGGATGTCACATGAAAAGTTAATTTTTTTTTTGGAATTTTCTTCGTGCCTTCGTGGGAGTTTCCCCCCACTGGCGCGGCCATCAGCCATCACCGTAGAGCCCTGAGATGCTATCGGTCTGGCGACTGTGGCAGAGTCTCCCTTTTTTATTCATCCTAACACACCCTCTATAATTTTTGTTGTAGCTCTACAGTTGAACGGAATACAGCAGAAGGGGCGAGAAGCCCCCCTCACCCCGGACTCTCCAAAAGATGTCAATTAGCAATCCTTTTGTTTTGATTTTTGTTATTCGTTTATTATTCTCTCCCCCTCTTTCTGTTTCTGTTGCTTGTTGATTGCATACCCCCTCTGTCTGTAAGGGTGTCTGGACTATTCCTGCGTCCGGTGCTTTTCCTGCTAGCTCCACACTCGGTAATAAGGGGGGAAGTTGCAGAAGGGAGAGTGGGTTGTATGACTGTTACCTTAAATGAGGACTTCACCTGTGGCCGGCTCCGTTCAACCGCAATGAGAAACTGTGCCAACCTTTTAGAGAAACATACATCCTGCACACACACGCCTTCTACCGCAAACCTGACACGTAACTCCTTCAAACCGGGACAGCTCATCAAGTGCAGCGACGTTTCTTCGCAGTCGCCGCGTTGGTTGATAACAGTGTGCTTTACCTTCATACCTTGCATCTTCTTTTGATGTAGGGTGAGGCCAGTTTTGCTAGCACACTGCCTTCCGCATGTCGGGCACACCAACATGGATGTGTTTGTATGCGGGGAATCAGTGGCACGCAATTTTGTGCTTTTGCTGCATTTAAGCTCGGCTCCCTCACCTTTATGGAAAGCCTTACAGTGTCGGATGAGGGAGTCCCTGCAACTGAGCACTTTTTGGCACACACCACACTGCACCTCGCCCTTCCCCGGGACGTCAACGTTTCCCTCACGGGCACGCTTACGAGGGAATTGCACCAACACCACGGTACCGTCCTCAGTCACTATGCTTTTATGTTTGAATTTCTTGTGTAGTGACAGGGAAGAGCGTGTACCGAAGCTCGCCTCGCACAGGTCACATTGAAACGGCAGCTTCCGTGTATCCTGAGGGGCTGGCGCTGCTGGGGCTCTACCATCTCCTTGCAATGAGTACTCGTTCTCTCGCCCCCTTTTCACGCGGCAACTACCGCTACCTATGCCATGTATTGTTCTAAGGTGGTGTAATAGTCGGCCTGGCACTGCGAATTTGGAGGCACAGAAGGGTACAATGAAGCACCTGCGGTCTCATCGGGACTCGTGTGCTCGATGGTAGAGGAACGATCGCCAGCACTGGAGGGGGCTCCGGGGGGATGTCCACTGCAGGTGTTGCATCGCCGTATTTGATCCTCCGGAGGGCATCAGCTCGCACAAAGCCATGTTTGTTTACCATGTGCGTTACAGCACTCGAGCGGCATTGGTATGTGGCATCACATTCCGTACATTTGGTCGGATCGGAGATTCTCTGAAGAGTGCGTGTCGCAACAGGTGGGGCCGTTTGTATTGTTGGCCCTATCTCTGCATGTTGCGGGTTGCACCATCGGCACTGTGGAGGCACACTCGGGTTGATCTTTCGCAACATCCATCCATAGTGTCTTTAAGACCCAACCCGAAAGCGTGCCAGTGCCGTTTCTTCTTCCCTCGTCAGTTCTTCCTTATGTTTTGTTGGAAAGTGGTTGCCCGTGATACCAAACCTATGAGTGTTCTCATGGACTTCTTCCGACCTGAGCACTCGCTTCGCATAAGAAATGATGTCAGGGATCCGTGTGTCTCGCAACTGTGGTAAATCAGCGGCCTTTTTGGCCATGTCATCACAAACCTCATTCCGTTTCACGCCACAATGACCAAATACAAATTGCAGTCGGATACGCACCTTCCTTCTCTCAACTTGAAGCAGAAGCCTCCATAGTCGTCTTAGAATTGGGTCCGTTACGGCTAGGGGGCCTGTCTGCAGTGCTGTTAACATTGACAGCGACTCAGAGAAGATGGACAACATGCTCGGTGTGCTTCTGTATGCCGGAAGCCATTTCAGCAGCCGTTGCAGTCCTATCTCTAATGCTACGCATTCCGCTCTGTAACTGCATGAGAGTTCCCCTGCTCCGGTTTTGGGTGCGCAAATCAGCGTGTTGTTTCTGTAGAGCAGGGCAGCTGCTCCGGACTTCTCACCGAGGGACACGGATCCATCAGTCCACAATTCGTAGTGCTCTCGCCGTGGTGGCTCCTTCCCCCTCCGTGCAAAATGCCGTGCAATCCACTTTTCGGAAACCTCCCTTTTGACATCGTCAGGGTCATCAGCGCACACAGGCTTTATCTGCGTGTGAAATAGCGGTCGGCAGCTGTGGCGGAGCGTCGATGTCTCTAGTGGGTGCTCGCGTGGCTTAATGTGGAGATGGGGGTAGGACCGCATGATGCGGGAATGTAGGGCTCTGACTGGATGTTTGCTGTGGTATACTTCCTCAGCACTGCGGTGCAAACATCCGCCTCGTGACTCACACATCAGCATGAATTTCATGCTGCGCACAGGAGTGGTCGTCTTGAGTGGCAGGAGGTTTGCTTCCAGCAGAGAGTCCTCTTTGCGCGTCCCATGCGGTATGCCGGCTATGATGCGACTGGCTTTGTGTTGTGCTGATGCAAGGAGGTCGCGACTTCGTTCCGAAGCGTCCCAGTACCATACCTCAACGCCATACATGGTGTGTGCCTGTACGAGTGCTAGATAAAAAGCTCTCAGTACTTGTCGTCTTGGCCCCCATGTAGAAGCTGAGATGGCTGCTATCTGCAGTAGTCTGAAGTCCATCTTGCGTCTCGTTTCGGTCGCATGTGTTGCCATCCCTTGCAGACACTGGAATGTTACTCCTAGAAGCTTCGGTGTCCTGTCAGCTCCTATTCTTTCGCCGTCCAGTTATAATGTAAGGGGGTGGCGCTCTATACACCCGAAGAGTGTGCACTTTGTTTTCGCTACGTTGACAGACATGAAGTACTCTTTTGACCACTGTAACACCACGTTTAGACCGCATTGCAGTGTGTGGTTGATGACATCCCTCTCTGTGTGCCTCGCAAGTAGCGTCAGGTCGTCTGCAAAGAATCCGTGCTGCAGTAACGGCACTTCTGCAAGGCGCTGGCTCAACGAGTTCATGACAATAATGAACATGATTGGGCCAAGGACAGTTCCTTGTGGCACTCCTCGCTAAAATGTTCTGCTTCTGGAAAGCTTCTCCTTGAATCTCACTCTGCCAGTTCGGTTACTCAGAAATGATACGCACCACTTCACAATGTGGGGTGATACCTTCATTCTGTGCATTTCCCTCACAATTTTGTCGTGGTCTACTGTATGGAATGCCTTCTCGTAGTCGACGAATACAGCACCCGTATGAGATTGGTGCGTGGGACGGCAGAGGGCAGCGCGGACGTGCAGGAGTTGTTCGAGCGTTGAGCATCCGGGGCGAAAGCCTGATTGCTGCGGCGTCAGCTGGGACTCAACAGTGTCTCTAAGTCTCGCGGCAATTATGCGCTTCATGACTTTGCAGAGACAGCTCGTGAGCGTCACAGGCCTGTAAGAGTCGAGGTCCTCCGCCTTTTTTCCGGCCTTCAGGATGGGGATGATAACACCAGTCTTCCATGCAGACGGCACGACTTCCGTTCGTAGGCTCTCACTGAATAGCCTCAGAACAACATTCAGCGCTGTTCTACCGATATGTTGCAGTGTCTCGTTGTATAAGCAATCAGGTCCGGCTTCGGATCCACTCGGTAGCAGTTTGATCGATCTCCGTAGTTCAGCCATCGTGATGGGACTAAACTCACTCGCTATCGTCTTTATGTGTGCTTGTGGGTGTGAGTCGGGGTGCCTTGTTGCGCGGGACGAGTACAGTTTACTGAACCTCTCAGCTTGACGGTAGTCCGTTATGGCCGCGTTATCAACAAGTACAGCCGGTGTTGTTAGTGGTCGTGGCGCATATACCTTCTTGACAATGTGCCAACTGCAGCGGTCTGACACCGCAAGTCTGGAGCATAGCGTGCTCCATCTCTTCTTTGTGGTACGGTCCAGGATCTGCTTACGCGTGGCTACCAACTTTTCCCTTCGGTGGGAGGGTCCGCATCCAGCGATCTCTTCATCGAGTTTCGCGAGCTCAAGTGTCCAATGTGGTGGCGTTGCTCTGCAGCCACGGGGGACGGAGACCTTCGTTGCAATGCAGATGTCGAAGCTCAATTTCTGTTTCAGGGTGTTGACGTTATTCTCTCTACCAATTTTCCTGCAGAGCTCGTCAACCTTGAGACGGAAATTCCTCCAGTCAGCTTTTAACCATGCGTACATGGGCTTTCGAGGCCGCGGGCAGCTCAGTGCATCTGTGTCGTCTCCAACGATAACGTCGAAAAATATGTGATGGTGATCTCTATAAGGAGAATACAGCGCCGTTCCACGTGCAAGGTGAATTTCTGCATGCACTTGTTCAATGCGACCAACAACGGCCATACCGGTCTCGACTGGTAGGCCCTCCCTCACTAGTATTGATACACAACCTCCTTTGCAGTTAAGAGCTATTCCGTGATGTTGGTAGCCAGCAACGCTAAAGCAAGCCGCCTCTCCAGGCGTCATTCTTGTCTCGCTCAACAGACAAAAGGCGATCCGCTCATCAACAAGGGTTTTGTGGAGTGCTAATCTCTTTCCTTGAGTTAGCCCGGCGCAGTTCCACTGCATCCCGCACAACGACGGGCCGGGATTCTCTTCCACATCACCGGACAGCAGCATCTTAGTGCGGATGATACTGCTGATGGCACGCTGGCACGTGCCCAGGGACCGACAAATGAAGAACGGTGTCCCAGCAAGACGCTGCTGATCCCTGTGCTGTATGATGCCGTAGCCGGAGCACAGCAGTGTTCCCCATGAGAAGAACGCTGCTGGCTCTTGGCTTGCCCCGATGATACGGGGTACTGGACCCTGGCACCACGTTGATGTGGCCAGCATCGCCAGGGATCCTGACTTCAAGACAGTCTACGCCATGCTAGTTAAAAACAAAGATACAATAGCGCAACCTGAAGAATAGCCGCTAAAAAAAGAAATTAAGACAGCCTTTGGGCTGAAAGCAACAATGGAAAGAGTACAACACTGCTTTCGGCACAGCACAAGTCCACAACTTCAATGCCAAAGGAACGGAAAAAGTTCCATTGACACCACTTTCAACACTGAAGGACCTAACGGCAACACTGGCATACTACCAGGACCTCAATACCAAAGCTTTAAAAGGGAAATTTGCAGAATTAGAAAAGCAAATTAGCAAAGGAGCAGCGACAACACCAAAGCAAATTTTTAACGACGTAGGAAAAAACAAAACCAAATGCATCGAAACGGAAGGATGCCATTTTGTCGATAAAAACGACAAAGGGAAGCAGTGCACCTTGACAAAAGAAGCCGCTGAAAAGGCAGCAGCAAACCAAGAAACAGGGAAAGATGGGAAAACTGACTCCAAGTGCTCCAAATATACCAACAAAGATGACCGCAAAGCCACGGATTGTACGTTGGAGGGCAAAACTTGCAAAGATACTAGTTTTTTCTTAAATAACAAAATTTCACTGATGGCTGCTGCTTTTTGTGAGTTTAGTGTCATTTTAGAGATTTTTACTTAATTTCATGAAATTCATGAAAATTTATTAAATATTCTAGAATTTTCAACATATTTTAACACTTTCTGATAAAAATGTGTAAATTAATGAAATTTATAAGGCGTATAAAATCTGAAATTTTCGTATGAAAGTTGTCTATGTGCATGAAGTAGTAGAGTAATACGGTTTAAAATAAAGACTGATGTTTAATTTTGTTTACTAAATGGATATCAGAAGTTACGTGAATATTAGTGAGAATTATCTATAGTAATAGTAATGACAATAATTATTATGATGGGGGATTTGTGAATTTATATTTAATAATATTATAATGTGGTGATTCTGAAACTTGAATGTAGTGGTAAAATATAAACACTTAAAACATTAGAAGTGGTGAAATTAAAGTAAGAGAGTGAGTGAAGAAATGAGTGAGACGAAGCGGGAGAGCACGAGGAATATTAAAAGAAGAGCAGAAAGTGAAGGAAATAGAATATGCGCAGCGCCAAACAAAAATATAATTATGGGCACCACCATACGCAGGATGATCTAGGGGATATGAAATAGACAAACAGAGTATAGTGTACATTCCAATTGGAGTCGATAGATTATACACAGAAACAGCGGAAAAGTATATAAAAAAGTTAAAAAAACACAGAATACAAAAGCTTATTAGACGGAGTAACAATAATAATTTTTAAAAAGTATACAGGAAGAGGTCAGTGGTTACCCTTATTTCACACAGAAATGGATGGCTGGTATTGCAAGGATGACTGTAACAAGAACATTAAGAGAAGTAATTAATGAAACTATTGTTATGAAGGTCTTATAATAAAAAATGATGTTGGGACTGTCATGACAGTAAACTAGTGATATTCTTAGTACATCTGAACCACATGTTGTACATGTATACTACAATTACCATAGCAATTAATAAAAACAGCAATGTATAAAAGACAAGGAAACAGCTGAATGCGTGTAGTACGCTGCAGCAGCTGTGATTCAAGCTAACTTTTATAACAAAACCCGCAAATGCATACACATATGTTGGCTTTAGATATTGAGCATACACCCTTAAACAGATGTATCATAGAGGTATCAGATAATTTCTTATACATGTGTAGGAAATGATTCATCGGCTAAGTGTCTTAGTGGTTCAACCGACTTCTCTTGTTAAACTCTTTTTTCCTCATAGTATTTTCTAAAAATTTAAAGGTTTTCTGCGTAAAGATATTTGTTATCTTGAGATCTTTGCTATTACTCTTGTCACTGGTATTACTTTTGGCGTGTTTAAGCTTAATAACTATTCAAGATAATAACACAAATGAAATAACAAATATAACGCATAATGAGCATAAGAATCCTAGAGTATTTGTTGTTGTAGTTCAATCTCATGTAACTCAAGGATGGTGTAGATTCATATTGAGTGCCAAACTAAGTAATATTGAAATTATTACAATTGAGATGAGAGATTTGTATAGTAATGTTAAGAACCCTAGATGGGTTATGGAATTTTTTAGAAAGACAGAATGCAAGTAATGAGGATATTGTAATAACCGTAGATGGGTCTAATGTTATTGTTAGTGATGGAAATAAGTATGAAAATGCTGTAAAGTATATTATATAAAATATTGCAGCTAGCCAAGATAAGTTTATGGAAGAAGACATAGTAAAATATGGACAAATATCTCCAACTCTATTCATGTCAACTCCACAGTGTTGTGTACCCCAGTTGGGTTTACTTATGAACTCAGAACACAGAGAGCATGTGGAAAGATGTTACTGGTTCTTTCAAGCTGCTATCTGGCAGAGGAGCAGCTAAACCTAACGCACCTAATTAAGTGGCCTGCAAATCATAAAGGTTACTTGAATGTAGATGGTATAATAGCCAGAGTTTGGGCATTCAGAAAGTTTGAGAAAGCGTTTAATATAATGCTTAAAATGAAGGATGAATGGTGGTCAGAACAAAGTATTTATAAGCCATTGCTTCCTTTGAGTGTGTGCAAAGAGACAAATATAGGTTATAGACTTCTTTTACCAAGAATAATGATTGGATTGAATTATAAAGAACATTTCTTTTTAATCCTATTCAGTGGTCCAATTGGAGAAACTGAATTCATTCATCTTGCAGCAAACGTGTTCTCTTGGAGAGAGAGGGCAAGGGGAATTATGGTAAACCTAAGTTGGTATGGCAAATTAAAAAAGCAAGGAATTAAAAAAAATAACATTTGGAAACTGCAAACTTATGCAGTATCCGGAAAGAAATTGGATTTTAAATATTGAAATATTTGTGGTGATGCGTTTAAGGAGGGGATTTATTTAAGACTAAGAAAATATAAACGAGATGTCGGAAAAACTTCTGCAAGAAGTACCGACTACAAAAGTATGGAACCGCGCGGCGCCAGCCAACGGATGATTCTCATAATCTACATACATAGCATGTAAGAAAAACGGCTATGAGAGGAAAAAAGAAGCGGTTTAGCGCATGGCCCTCACTGCTTTTCAACCCATGAACCAATGCTCTCTGATCCGATTTTGCAGGAGTTTTCTTTTAAGGATAGTACCAACGAACGTAAATAACACCAAGCACCGTTAGCCACCAACAACAGAGAGAATTACGGCAGCCTACTGGACACTATCCCGAAGAGGTAAAGTATAAAGCCGACCAAGCTGAAAAATCAGCAATGCACAGCTGCTACAACCTGCTTCTGCTTCTGGATCTAATGACAGCTACAAAACAGACGACGGTAACGGCCGGAGACGCCCAGGTGGAATTCCTTGCCTTATGCAACGCCTGGAGGCTGACCAGCAAGGGCCAAATAGAGCCGTTCAAGCCACCGGCCGAGGACGCGAACTATCTCGAAATACTTTATTATAACACGAGCATTGCCGACGACAAATGGAAAGCCTTGCTAGACACGCCTGAACCCGAAGGCAAGTGGGACAAAATGAAAGATACGCTAAAAGCGGCAGAAAACTCGCTATACTGGAAAGACAAGTGGGAAACATGGCGGCAGCACAGGAAGCATACAAAAGAGACCGGCAGTGGAAAGTGGCTAGAAAATAATCCGCTAAAACAAAAAGGTCCTTTGGTCGCGCACTCGCGCCATGCCATAAAAAAAATAGCTGAGGCGGCAGAACAGCTAGCCGCAGAGCTCAAAGCGGAGCCGGCAGACGACTGAGGCAGCCTGATAAAGCAAATAAATACGGCACTGACCACGGCCATGTGCGGAGCTGGAGCCGACTTCAAATACAACCCGACGACTGCTACCTGTAAAAAGGTAGGCGAGATGAGTGGCAAAGCGACAAAATGCGCAAAGGCGCAAAATGGCCTAGCTCTAGGACACGATATAGTGTGTATCTGCGCAGACGACTCAGACGACGCGTGTGGGCCGACCGACACTCGCAACAAAGCAGTAGGCACGGGATCCGGCAACAACAATGACCGCATCAAAGACACGACTGACGCATGCCCAAGCAAGGCCGATGTGACAGACCTGGGCACAGAGATAAACACAGCATTAGCGACTGTGCAGGCGCTCATAGCGAAACAGAATGCGAAGGCGACCACCGTAATGCTAGGGTATTCCACGACCACAACATGTACAGCCTCGGCCAACGACAACTGCGTCGACTACGCGGCACACTACCAAGGCAATGATGGTGGCTTCAACAAGGTGCCATTGGTAAAGCAACTGCGGATAGCTGCACAAAAATATCAAAAATACAAAGAGGAGACAATAAGGCGGACACATATTAAGGCAAACCTACAAGCCCTACAAGAAGAAGCAAACCTATAATATACAAAGGAGGACATACTGACCTTTGCTACGGCAAGCGCAGAAGCTTCGACACCCAAATCGCTAAGCGGCCAGGACCGGCAGCGGTGCCCAAAACAAAACAAAACCCCAGCAGAATGCCCAAGCGAGCATTGCGTTTATGATAACAGCAAAAAGGAATGCAAACCTAAGGCAACAACAGAAAACCCAGCAGAAGGAGCACAAGATCAAGCGGGAGGACCAGATACAGGAGCTTCAACTGGGTGTGCAAGGCACGGAAATGACAAGACGGCCTGTGAAAATGACAAAACAGGAGACAAGCAAAATTGCGCATTTAGAAACTGGTAAAGATAATGAGGATGACAAGGATACAGAAAAGTGTCGCAATGGTAGTTTTCTAGCAGGCAAACAATTTGCTCTGATTGCCGTAGTTTTTGATTGCTTGGTAGCGTTTTAAGGACTTTAAAATTTTATGGATTTTTGACCAATTTTACGAAATCATTAAAATATGCTATTTTGATATAATATGGTAACATTTACTGAACTTAGATACACTTTAATAATTTTTGATGAATATGTTACAATCGTAAAATTTGGAAAATACAAGTATACACATGTGTCGGAAACATGTCTATGGATACAAAGCAATAATTTGATATGGTATAAAAATGATCTTTAATCCAATTTTATAACTTGGTATATTTCAGTTTGTTTTATGGGCATAAGTTAAGATTACAGTAATGCTAATGATGATAATGGAAATAGTAATAGTAATAATATATAATGATAGGAGAGTGTTGTGAGAGTTTATATACAAATATTATAATAAGAGTGGTGGTGAAACTCAATCTGCAGCTAAAATAGTGGAACTAAAAGCGATTATAGGGGTAGGATGAGAGCAAGTGAGTAAGTGGAAGAAGACAAAGAATATTACTTTAGAGGAAACGCGTATCGATAGGAAGTCAAAGTGAAATAATAGATGGAATATATGCAGTTTTAAAAACGTGCATTACTATTTCCAATATCGAACAGCCACAGATGACGTAGGGGATATTGAGGAAATAACAGAATTGAGTGTGGAGGAAAAGTGTATTCTCCACGCTATTATCAGTGAGCGACCTAAAAGTGAAAAACATAATACATCAGAATTATAAGAAAGGTAATAAGCTGATGATACCCATATTTTATTAAAAAATGAATGCGTACTCCTACAGAAAAGGTAGTTATAACTGTAATAGGTATTCTTATGCCAGATTTTAATAAACAGATATTTAAATGAACCGAATATGGGTGAGGATAAAGGTTTTGTATATGTGTAATGTAATGCTGAAGTCTTATTATCAGATATATAAATAATGACTAATAATCGTGTGAATCAATATAATATTATTAAGAATGGTTTGAAAACTACCACTACTAATAGATTTCCACAAAGATAAAAAAATTAAAACGCAGAAACTACTTCTGATAACATATATATATATATATCATTTACAGAGTTTTGTGAATTAAACATAATTTCCAGCTAAACCTAACCAATTTTATACTGGTATGGCAGCAAACCATTAACGACTTTCGTCGATGGAGTGCTTAATAGTATAAACAAGGGCATATTCATTTATAGTAAGCGAAAAAGATGTGCTAGAAGCCAAAGGAGTCGAAAATAAGTCCTAAGCTATCAAACCTTAAGCTGGAACAACATAAAAGCAAGCAGGTCCTGCAGAAATCCCAACCAACCCGCGAATACGATCTAAGCACAGACCTCACAGTTTTGCTAGAGCTGGATGTACCTCAAAGCAGTTAGTAGTAGATATAACAGATTAGAATCCATACAACATGATTTTTCAAACACAAAATATGTGTGATATTTTAAAGAATCACAGAATCAGACCTTGGAAGATATGCGGGTGATAGATATAGTATCCTATAAACTTCAAATGAGTGTGGAAATCTGTCGAAAACAAAATTTATGTCATATTTTGCATGGATTTCTATGGTGAAGCCAACCTTTTTACAAGTTAAAATACATGCCAAATACAGCGAATTATAGTGATAATTTACATTTCCTAATGTGTGAGTCACTTTTCTTCATTTATGCAAAATCATTTACCTAAAATATCATTTGGCTTTCTTTGCAAGTCGAAAACACATTTTTTTTATTTAAAAATGGTGTCAGGATGTTCATAAATACTAGATTTTAAAAACTCACCTAAGAAAATGTGAATAAAATATCATATTGTATATGCCTGAATTGGTTTTTCTTAACTCCAGTAAAAGGAAATAGCAGTACAGGATTCGAATACACAGAGTTTGCCACTGACACCTGTTGGAGAAGGAAAGCTAAGGACAACAAAAGAAGACAGGGACACGGCACAAGCAACAAGGACGGCAAAGGTAATCTGCAGAGCGATAGCCACAAAACTGAAGGCGGAATTACACAAACTTCACAACCTCAAAGAATCAAAGGGGAGCCACTACCGAGAAGCACAGCAACAGCACACAAGCAGCAGCCTTAGGCCATCCACGACAACAACGCCACACGGCAAAATGACGCCAGGAGATGTAGCCAGAACAATGCTTGCTTTAGCCGTAGAGGTAGCAGCCCTCTTGCAGCTGTCAACAAACCGTGGCTCTGCCAACGGGCCAGACAAGGGCATAAACAGGAGAGAGTTCGGCTTGCTGTGCAGAGCAGTTGTTTCTTCAGATAATGTCAAAGACCTGCCGCAACCAGGGCAGGGCGCCAAGGAAGCGGCAAAGATCGCAGGCCACATAAATTTAATACTAGTTCATTACCCAGCAATTCAGCAGCTTGCAGATACCGCAAAGGCAGAGCGGCAAACCAAGCCGGCGGAAGGGGAACTCGACTAAAAGTGCCGCGGCAGCGCTCGACTCCAATGTATAGATGCCGCCGCCTACCTAGAAACCCTGCCAGAAGAAACGCAGACGGCACTCAGAAGCTTAGCCAGCGACAAAGGTAGCCTCCGCCGAAACGTGAATAAGACTGTGGAGAAATTGCTGGCGGCAGCAAATAAGCTCGCACGTGATGGCGGAGACACTGCAGATAAAGAGAAAATAACCACAGCCCTGAAAAAGGCAGCGTACGGAGGCGCGGGCACAGACAGGGTCCCAAAACTCCTCGGCGCAGGCAACGACCGCCAGCAACACTGTGGGACTGCCAACTCGGCGGGAGCGTCGGCAACAATTTCAGTAGCTGCGACCATAGCTTGTCTCTGCAGCTCAGGCTCCGGGAGCGCCGGCAGCAACACAGGGTGCTATACAACGGCCACAGAGACGCAGGCAGCCTGGAACACGGGTACAGACATAGCCGACTGGGAGGCAATCAAAACAAAATGCAGGACCGAAGCACCCACAGTAAAATCAGCGACGGCGGAAACGCTGAAGGAGCTAACAAGGGCCCTAACTGCGCTCATATATGAACCAAAAGGCACCAACGGAAACATAGGTTATATAGGCAACCCAGCAAGCGGCAGCGCAGCCGGCAATTGCGATGGAAACCACGCGGCAGGTGCCACGGCCTGCGCTACATTCACATCCGCAGCAAACACGATAGCTTTGCCAGCGTGGATCGGCGAACTCGAAAAGGCTGCAACAGCAGCAGATCATTACGAACAAAGAGCACAAGAACAAGCCACAGCCGAGGCAATGATAGAAGCTCTCAACGAGACATTGGCAGCGGCTCTACACATAACGACACTCCCAAAGGAAGCCACAACAGGCGCAACGAAAGCAGCGGCCAAGCAGATAAGCACAAGTAAACTAAAACAACAGGAAGCGGAAAAAGAATGCAATACCAAAGGCGAGGACAAACAAGATGAGTGTGATAAGCTAAAACCCCAGGGCTGCGTTTTCAACCCAAAAGGCGACGAGGGAAAAAAGTGCACCTTGAGTGAGGAAGGCAAGAAGGAAGCGGTAAAAGGGGCAGAAAAGCCAACAGAGGGAGCCAAACCTGGAGTAAATTGCTCTAGCCATACAACTAAGGAGACATGCGAGGTAGTGCCAGGCACTCCTCCAACAGGAAAGGCAAAAGTTTGTGGTTGGATTGAGGACAAATGCAAAGATTCTTCTATTCTAGTAAACAAACACTTCGCCCTCAGCGTGGTTTCTGCTGCATTTGTGGCCTTGCTGTTTTAATCTCTTCCCCTTTAAAATTTTTCCTTTGCTAAAATTTTGCTATTTGATATATTTTAACACCTAATTTCACCAAAAAAGTGTGTGTTTGTAAAAAATCTGATTCTGAAAAAAAATATTTTCTGGCGACCAAAAATTTTTTTCTTTTCCTGTTGAATTTTTTTAGGATTTTTAGGGTTATCTCTTTAGAAAAAATGCTTGAAGGTTAAATTTTTTCAATTTTTTAGATCGATTTTCCATTTTTTGTGTCTTTTGGCGGATTTTATAAAATCTCGCGCATTTTTAAAAATTATTTACCTTCGTTTTTTTCGTTTTTTGAGAATGTCGCCGCAGAGGGCAAAAGTTACGCTCAAATAAAAAATAAACTAATTCTTGAGCGGGTTAAGGTTAGGGTTATTTCTCCTCTTACTAATAAGTTTTTTTTTACCAGTTGTGAAACGTCACGACTATAGATTTTTTTTAACTGATGCACGAGCTCTTTTTTTATGCGGAACCTAACCCTTATTTGACCCCAGTTCTGCAGTGGTGCTTAGTTTTTTAACTATTTAAAATTTTTGATATCTTTTTAATTTTTTTTATTGTTTTTTACAATATTTTAAAAAAATTTTTTAGCAACACAACGTTTTTTCTGCACATCCTGTCCCTTATTAAACAGCCGTCCATCTTCACTTAAATTTTTCTCATATTTGTTTTCAGCCCCGTATCGTCACACGGCGCCGTAATTCTGCTTTTGTGAATTTCAGATCGGCGCTTCTTATGGGGCTTCTCTTCAACGAACACACGGGAAGATTCAGCAGAACTTCCTACAACAGGCTGAAATAACAACAAAACAAACACGATCTGCACAAACAAAGGTTGAAAATTGGAAGAAAAAGATGGAAAGGGGGAATGCAAACATAAACCAGGAGCAGAAAATACAGCAGCAGGAGCAGAAGAGCAACCAGAGGGGGCAACACACTCTAACTGTAAGCAACATAGTGATAAAACGAGTTGGGAAAATGAAAAAGTAGATGACAAACAGAATTGTGCATTTGGAAAGGGTAAACACGGTGAATATGTTACATAAAAGAAGAAATACCGAAATGGTAGTATTCTCTCAAATAGAAAATTTTTCTCGAATTTTTTCTTATATTAGTTCTGTAGGGATTTATTATTTTAATGATTTTAGATCAATTTTATGTAGTTCATAAAATTTACTTTCTTTACAGAATTTGCCAAAATATTATAAATTTGGTATATTTTAATACTTTTGCATGAAAATTTGAAAATTGGTAAATTTTTGAAAAACATAAAATTTAGTAAAATATGCATAATAATTTCATACAAGTCTAAAGCAGTGTAGTGATCTGGTATTTGAAATAGGCGGTATTTTAATTTTAACTGTCCTTTTATTTTATTGACAATAATTAACGTTTCAATAATAATGATAGATAAGCGTTTTGTGTGTGTATATACTAATAATATAGTAATAGTTGTAGTGCTGAACGAATTTCGTCAAAATATCTCTTAAAAAATTGCAATGGTGCAACCTCAGGGGGTGCGATGGTGAAGGCAACACTTTGTGGGAGAGGGAAAGAGAATTATTATTAAACGGAATGAGCAAAACAAATAAAGGAGTGGATATTAAAAATGCGCAATTTCAAACAAATGATGATGGTATCACTATACACAAGGAGATGATGAAGTGGAGAGTAAGAATCAGACAGAGTCCAATATAAAGAGTAAATGATTTTCCACAAATAATATAAATAAGCAGCGCAAGTAGAAGTTACGTAAAATAAAAGCCACTGATATGCTCTCAATAACTGTTTTACCAATTTGATTTTTCTTTTCTATGTTCTATTATTTGCACACCACAATGTAATGAAGTGTATTCAACTGGTAACGTCCGAAAATTTTGTCTAAAAGTTCTTCTTCCTCTTGAGACAAGTAAACATCGAAAGCACTGACAATGTAAGTTGTTGATGATGCGGGTGTAACGTGTGGAGTGTTGTCAAACAAGCACCAATTTTTAAAAAATAACAGCAAGCAAAAGAAACCACAATAAAAGAGAAGGGAAACAAAAATAAAGTGTTATTGCATCATAACATATTGTTGGAAAGTTTAGCCTTGGTAACTCTTGTGCTGTAGTAAGTTGGTGATGTTATTAGATGGTATCGAGGGTTTTGTCTTTTCCTATATTCAACTACACAAAGCAGAAAATTGACCCCAAATCGCATATATAGTAGATCAGAGATGCGGCGGCTTGCGAGACTACTATTTCATCCGGCGTAGCAGGCACCAAATGAACTTGAAACGTCATTTTTAAAAGGTATTTCATCTCCCTTACAGCTCTCAGCATCTATAAAATAGAAGAAAAGTACTAAGAAATAGATTAACATTAAAAAGAAATGGTACAAGTGACGGAATGCAAGCACTTAAGTCTAAAATAGAAGGAATCATTTGAAAAAGAACAACACCAACTTTTTTTTGGTGCTATGAATGTCGCTGTACAAAGCGAGGCATTCGACGTATAGAATGTGAAGCCGAGCTATCTTCAAATGTATGCACTTTATTTGCGTATCATTGTAAGTTTCGACGGATGATCACAGTGTAAACTCGAAATAATGCCCAGTATTTTACTCAAAACTGCATATGTTCTACTGCATATATGGTTATAATGGAAACTATTTTTTTAATCTGATGGCATATACAAATGTTTGGATTTGAAGAAAAATACAAAGAAGCAAAAGCATGAGGAGTGGATTGTGTAACTGTGATGTCATATCTAATTTCTTCTCACTGGACATAGTGATAATGTCCAACACTTGTGGGCAACAATATAATACTTTTGACAGAAAATTTTCAAAGCTTGGACTCCTGCTAGATTACTGTAGGCACAAAAAACAAAAAAACGCTGAAACTGCTCAAAAAGGCTGCACAGGTCTAACAATTTAGCTGGACTTTTAAAAGTGGAGAGAATTTGCAATGGTACACCTCTGATTCCCTATTGGATCACGAATAGTCCGCTGAAACTCGTGAAGCACTAACTGACTTACATTGGAATAAAGACCGATCCTCAGCCACTGGAACGACACCGTAAACAAGCAGGCCACAAAAATATGAGGTCTGGCCACAAATGGCCGACTCTTAAACGCAAGCATACTAAAACCAATCATAGTAAAAAATAGGCGCAAGCACACAGTTGAGAGAGCCAGACAGGTAGTGCTCTTTTTTAATTATAAGTACAAACTAACGAAGGAAATTAAAGCGTAATAGAAAGCATAAGATTCGAATTATCCGATACAAAAATATGTTCTTTCGTGCTATAAGCACACCTGTGCTAAAACAGTCACAGAGAAACCTAAATACAGCAGATGCAGAACAAAATGTGTTAAAGTAGCATAAAAGAAAGATATATTATCATTATAAAAATAAATTCACTGCAATAACAACCCGAGTTTTTCAAACCACTCATATCCGAGAAGAAACTTACAAAGGTACTCATAATATTCCGCACTCAAATAAAATAACATAAAATATAAACCGCAAAAACAGAGTTTATAAAAGCAGTCAGGAAGAGAACTAAAGCGAGAAAAAATAACTAAAATGAGATATGTTTGTCGAAGTATTCGACTTAAGACGTTTACAGAGCTAATAAACATCGAAAGACGCCAGAAAAACAGAACGTTCCAGAAAAAAAGGCATTCAGACGGAAACCAGATAAGCCTGCAAGTAAACCGTCGAGGTGATTCGAAAATTGTCATTCCCAAACTAGTGGTGAATTGACAATATGGTGAAGGATGTAACAACACCAAAGACTATAAAACATGACAAAATAATGGAATAACCGTAAATACAGATCATTATGCAGAATACAAGGTATCACTTTGCTTTTGCTTCGGAAAAAGAAAGAAGCGATGGAATTCACTGGATACCAAAGCACTGACAGCCACCAGACTTAATCTCCAGACATTTACGAATCCTTTTTAATAAAAACGGCCCATGCGTCGCCCAGAGACAGACTGTACAAAGCGCCGGCAAACGAAAGCAATACCACATAACAAAGGAGTGAAATACCGTCTCATAACAGCTAAAACCGAACCGCCTAACACTTTTCATACTTAACCAAAGCCCAAACAAGCAAAGTATAATAACATGACTTTTCAATCGCACAGAGGGCAAATGTTGTTAATAGTTTTGTGTACAGTCGCAAGACTCGGTACGATAGTCCAGGCCGCACCAGAAAACGTAGACGAAGCAACACCAGCAGTGACGGATCCATGCAGCGAAGCAAGGTATCACTTCCAACTGGCTAAAAAGCTACGTAACGCCTACAGCGAGGCAGCGGACGAAACAACAACAGCAATCAAAACAACAGAAGCATACAGGCTGGCAGCGGCAGCAGCTTCAGATTCCAAACTCAAAATAGCATTTACAGCACTACACTTGCGAGCTAAGCAAGCGGCGGCGGAAACAGAAAAAAAAAATAAAGCAACCACAGCGGCACTCAGCGAGGCAATCGCCCTGCTAAACCAGCGGGTAGGCAAACTAAGGCTGTTGCACCAGTTGTCAAACACTGAAGCAGAGCTTTCAGCAACAAAAAGCGGAAGCGGAGCCACAACATGGGGCAACACCGCACTCTATACATGCGAAACAACACTAAAACTAAAACTAAGTGAAAACTCCAACTGCACCCTAGAATCAGGAAACCCGGGAAAGATAACAGCCGCCAACGTCGTTACAAAGCAGCCACACATATGAATTTGCTAACAGATGACCAATTCGCGTGGCATTCTTTTACAGTGACGGCAGCTGGAAAAACAGTAAATTCGATCGCCGCAGGGGCCACAACGGTAGGTGGCATTTGCACCGAATACGGCAACAAAGGAACTCCGAACTCAGCCTCAAATGTGTTAGGGACAACAGTAGCAGTAACTAAAATAAAGCCAACGCCAGCTAAAACACAACTTTTCGAATCAAACAAAGAAGGAAAATGCAAGGGAGCAACTAAAGACGGCTCCTGGCGAACAGATTCGGCAGCAAATCTTGCGGAAACTATTTGCGAGCTAAAAAAAAGCTACTTACAGTCCGGCACTGAAGATGCATAGAGGCAATGCCAAGCAACTTCAGGCTGACAAGCAGTTAATCAAAATTCTACCGTATCTAGCTTCGCCGGGGTCCAAAGCACCTAAAACAGAGGAAGACAAAAAGGCCCTCATACACAAGTTCTTCCCACAGGATCCAGCAACCTTCAAAACAAAAATAACCGACGAAATAGAGAAAACAGAAATATCGATAAAAATAAGAGAGAAACCGATAAAAGGAACACCAATAGCACTCGCAGGCACGGCTGATGGAGCAGAAGTTTTAGCTTATTACCTTGGAAAGGATCTGGCAGAGAGAGCCCAAGAAAAAGCCTCACCAACAAACTCACAGTAGCTAAAGAACAAAGCGACAAATGCACAGCGATAACCGACAAAAATAAGTGCAAAACAGAAGATGGGTGCGAAATAAAGTTGAAACTTGCGTGGCAGTCGTGTCCAAAATGGAAGAAAAGAAAGAGGATAAATGTGCAGTAAACGCAGACAATGATTCTGGAAAGTTTCCTGGTTGAAAATGGAATGAAAAAATGAAAGAGTCAAGTATTCTCCTAAATAAGAAATTGGCTCCTACTGTAGCTGCTTTTATAGTAAGTTTAGTAGCATGTTGAGGATTATTTACACTCACTTGCTACTTTCTTACAAAATTTTTGATATTTTTATATAATTAAAAAAATTATGATAAAATCTGATATATATTAACTGTTTTTGATCAAAATGAGAAAATCAGTGAAATTTTCAAATAATCTAAAAATATCAAAATTTGGTATGAAAGTATAATGTGGGTGTAACATATTCGGGTGAGAGGAGATGAAAATGAGTGTTATTCTAATTCTGCTTAATGGTTTAGAAAGAACGATACTAATGATACTAGAGTTTTGTTAGTGTTTACATACTAAAATTATAATAAGACTACCGGCACAAAAATACCAAGAACGAAAAGAAGTTAAAAAATGTAAAGAACGCTATGGGATGAGGTGAATGAATTAGACAGCACAAAAAATACTATAACAAAAGTAGAAAGATAGAAAGATGAAAAATCAGAATATTCAAACACAAACTCAACTATGGGCACCATAATACACGAGGAAATGAGGGAGATATAATTCAGTGTAGAGAAAAATTGAGTCGCTGTAACTGACGAAAAGAAGGGGTTAAAGTTAAAGGTCACTAAGATCGACACTTTTATATGCTATCAATATCTCTTCGAGGAGTGAAGTTTTTAGATGAATTCACTACAATGAATTCAAAGCAAACAAACACAGTGGAGTAAGCGTAAAGTGGCGGAAATCACGTTTAAAATACGATTGTTACAAACCACACGAAGACAGGTGGAGAAAAGAGGGAACAGAAGCTGATGAGTGCATTGAAATGTGCACAAGATGCCAAAATTAGCACAAAATTTATAGATTACAATCAAGTGGAAATGCACATTAAGAACGAAAAGGAAAATCAAAGAAAAATTCATAATAGAATCACAAAATAGGTTAGAGACACTTGACCTTTGTAGCCCTAAATAACAGCGATTTAGGGTGGTCATTAGATAGAAACAATCATTTATTCGTTTCGCTAGATTACAGTACACAAAGACGCGACAAGTATTTTTAAATGGGAGAGCTAGAAGATTGAAATCCTTTTTACTTAATAATGTAGGAGAAGGAAATCTAAAAGACATTTCCTATATTAATTTAATCCCCATACGGCTTTCTATATGATCAAATTTAAAAGAAAACAACAATAACAACGGAAGTGATGGAGCAGCCAGAAAAGGTTATGCAGCACTTGGAGCCGCTCTGTTGCAGCAGGAAAGTTGAAGCTGCTGAAACTGCAACAGCTACAAAAGCTAACAGAAGTAGGGTAAAATAATCGGATATCCAAGCAGCAATGTTTGAGTAATTTTGCGGCTTAACTACCAACTGCACTAACACAAGCAAATTAAAAAAGAGGTAAAAAGCAGTACAGATGCTGCGCCAATGGCCAAACTTTACCCGAACCTTTGTAGAAACAACAGCACAACTAGCAGCTGCTCTAATTCGCCGAGACATAATGGTGACAGGCTGTTGAATAGCAAACACGCCGACCTTGGCATGCACATCTTAGAACCAGTATGGATTTTTTCAGATAGTGACCATCGATAAGTGAAATCTTGGATCAAATAGAATAAGTAGACGAATATAAAAAGTATATTTATAGTTATCACTAGCATAGTCATGTTTTTTGGTGCACAGGGATGTCTTTAATGTTCAAGAGATAGACAAATTTAATAGGTTTACAGTGCATATGCATTAGAATTTTATCAACGGGATAAATTTCAACTTAAAATATAGGTGAAAAAACAGGCATCCAGAAAACCAGATAGAAACACATAAAAACTAACGGCTGAAACCTTAAATAGAAATGGTAATCATTTTTTGTTCTACTTATTCCACAAGCCTTTGGAGTGCTTTTGCTATAATAGAGTGAATGTCAACGGTTAGGAAAATGGATCGCCTACTCTATTTTTATGCACCGTAAGCGCGGTACAGATAGCCATTGAACAGCCTCCGACTAACTCAAACAATCGGTTGCAAACTGAATGCAAACTTGTCTTTTTTCTCTTAATTTCTTCTGTTTCAGTCAAAGAGCGATACCCGATATGCCCTGTTGCAGGCGAGGTTTTTTGTTTTTGATTAGCCTTGTTGCCGTCACCGCATTATCCGAAGCAACGCACGAAAACGTCTAAGGGTTCAGAGATATCTGCACCTTTTACAATATCTTAATACAGAAACCGCCGCTCCCCGTGCTAACAGCGGGGTCGGAAACCGATAGACAAGCAGTAGAAGCCAAAGCACAAGAAATTGTAGACACAATTATCGCACTCAATTTAACAGCAATTGACAACGATATGGCAGCTGCGCTAGTAAAGAAAAATCCATAAAAAAACCATAAGATCTAACAGATGCAAAGCCTTCAGTGAAACAAAAGTTCGATGCAATAACGGCGGATGTGAGGCAGATAATGCTCAACGAGTATCCAAAGCTGTGAAACAACAAGGAACCTTATAAATCAAAGTTCAAAAAGTTTGAGTTACCGTTAAATGGAGCTAGAAAACAGGCGGTGCGGAAAGTAATGGCCGAGCTAGTCAAAAGGGGTTTACATGTAAAGCAACTAATAGGCAAAAAACAAGCAAGGATCAAAAACATAGTCAAAGCGGCCAGACAAGAAATGATCGAAGCACTTTATGGAAGCGCAGCAAGACCAAAAGACGCCGACGCAGCTCTTGAAAGTGCGGCACCCTACACAGCCATCCCGGAGCCAAGCACGTTCCCGTGGAATGCTGGCGACACGGACACAAACTGTGCCACAGAAACAATAAATCCTGGTAAAAATGCAGGAGGCGCCCTTGCAACGGATGCACTATGCATCTGCACAGTCAAAGCTCGGGCTGCAGGCGACCGACATTGCGGGGAATCAGCTAACACAGCAGAACACGAGATGGCCAGCGCAGCGGACCAAACAAAAGCGCGAACACAATGGCAGAAGCTAGTCAGCCACTGCAAAGAAATGCAAACGGCAATTACAGTGCCATTAAATAGCGAAGCACTAAACGCCGCGCTCGGCGCTTACCTCAGACACATGGGCCGAAACTTCATAGCGGTAACAAGCGGCCATGATAACACGGCACTAGTAGCAAAGCGAAATAATTTATTTGGTCACCACACGCTCCACAACAGCGACCCGACATGCGCCACGGACACGGCCCTAGCCTCAACAGCGAGCAAAGGCGCTTGCATTGACTACACAGCGCAGTAAAAGACAAGGCGGGGATTCCATGGATAGGCAAGGCTCGAAGCGCTGGAGCCAAACTTCACACGATCAAAGACATCTTTTCAGAACAACTGGCACTACTTTCTCAACCAACAGCTGTGGAAACGCAAATAGAGACAGCTTTGCTTGGAGGAGGGTTAGCGGCAGCAGCAGGAGGATCATTTCCAACTCCAGCACAACCAACAACGCCCAGGCAACAAACAGTAGAGCAGCAGAATAAATGCGCTAAATTCAACAACAATGAAACCCGTTTCCCAACAGACTCTTGCGAATATGATAAAACTGAAAATGAATTCAAAACTAAAGCAGGAATAGACCAGAAACAGAAAACCAAGAAGGAGCAGCAACTACAACTGGGTGTGTCAGACACATCCCTGATAAGACAAAATGTGAAGATGACAAAAGTTGTAAATAGGAAGGCGAAACTTGTAAGGATTCCAGCTTTCTCGTAAGTAAAAAATTGCTCTGATTGCTGCTTCTCTTATGAATTTTCTATTTTTTAGAGTTTTGCTATATTTTGACACCTTTTATCAAAGCGTTTGAAAAATGAGATTTTTATATGAAAGTGTTTTCTGTGTTTACATAAGTAAGGTTATAGGGTATGAAAAATAAGTACTATTCTAACATTTGCTATGGTTATTTTATGTATATTATTTAGGGTAATAGTATTATTAATAATAAGAATAATGATAATGATAGGATAGCATTGTGAGTTATGTATATACTAATTTTAGAATAATATAGGAAAAAAGCGAGTGAAAGCCAAAAATACAAGCACATGAATCAAATACAAGGGGAAAATGAGACCTAGTGACTGAGAGTGAGTTGGACGGATAGTTAGAGATGGTGGAAGAGCACGAGAAATATTACTGAAGTGAATGCAGAATGGCATGGAGAGATAAAGAGATGGGGTTCACGCAACTTCAAAAAAAAACGATGAAAGTTATCATCATGCACAAGGAGATGAGTGGGAGTTATATTAGGGAGTAGCAGAGTCCGGTGTAAAGGGTAGGTGCAGACACTATGTCACCCACGGAGACAGTGGTAGCAACGAAAAGAGAAGGAAAAAATATGATGAGCGATAACATAATACAAAACAGCACAGAAGAAAATGATACGTCAAGAGTTAACAATGTTATCCAGTCTTTTAATAAAAAACGTATCGATGCTAAGGCGGGGATAATGTTGGGGACCATTATTTTTAATCTGATGGTGTATCGTAATGTGCGGTTAAGAAGAGGAACAGAAAGAAGGAGGAGAAGGAGAAAATTATTAAACGGCGTGGGTAAGTGTGAAGCGATATCAAAGTATTTTTTCCAGATACTGTAATAAGAAACAACATTTGTTTCGAATAATATAATATTATGAGGAAAAAATCTTTACCGAGGAGTATCGACGGATTTCTGTGTCCAACAGAAGAAAATGAGAGCGCAGAAAGATTCTAAGTAGCACGTGTATAAAGGTCCTTATGATCTTTATAAAGTAGAGAAAATTTATAGGTCAGGCCTTACACTGCACTGTCAATGTTACAGACAGCCGCTGACACAATTTAAATAGAAAAATTCACATAAAAGTTGTTACCGATAGAAAAATAACGGACCTGATTAAAAAAGTTAGCGAATAAGGCACTTTACATAGACAAGTTATTAACCCTAAACGCCATATAGAAAAACCAAGGTAATCACAAGCATAAATAAAAGCCAAATCGTATTCGTGAAAAAGCCAGATATTGCTTTGTTAATTTGACTAAAGTCAAAACATTTAAAGTATGTGACTTTAGAAGATATTAAGGATAATAAAGGTTAAATGGTTAGATATTGATATGGTACGGAATGGTTTGGAATTAAGGACTTGATATTTACGGCTTAACTAACTGTCTTTTTTATTAAAACTATTTAACACGCGCGGCTCTGCAGTATTCTCACTTCATAATCGCCGCATATTACTGAAAAAAGTAAAAAAAATTGAACAGCACTAAATTCATCCACAAACAATACTCGACCATGGCAACCAATGCCGCGAATAAAGCAATGAATAAACCGCAGACCTTCCAAATATATGAAAGGTGTCAGACAAAACTTAATACCTACAAGCAAATTCATAGCAGCAGCGATAAAACATCAAGAAGAGGAATCAAGCCCGTAAGAAACTATCAAATAGAAAACCGAGCTAGTGGTCACTTCAAGCAAAAAGCAGGCAAAGAATGCCTATATGGCCTCAAATACTTATAAATCTTTTACTGTGAGTTCCGCCAAAAGAGTAAACGCATCACACAGGGAAAGCGCCGTCAGCTGCAATAAACAGAAATTAAGCGAATATGGCGGCGCTGGAACACCGTGATAAATTAAAATGGAGCACAGCTTATACAACCCAAAAAAGAATTGTTCAATGGCTATAGGACGCACACAATCTGCAAAACTATGTCAGGTTCCAAAACTCTCGAGAACAGAAGAGTAACAACGGTAGTAGCCGTCTTAACAATAGCTGTCGCTGAAAGCAGCACGAAAGGAACCGACAAGGCACCTATAACTTAGGCAAGCCACAAAAACCAATTCATAGAAAAGTACTCAGAAATTACGCCTGAACAAGCATCAGGTACAGAAGGTTGTGCGTACCATTTACGTCAATGCAGGGCACCATCAGCTACCGGCATTCTAAGCCAAACCGAGCAATAACGGCCGACAACATCAGTTTCTCCCTTACAGTGGCAATGCAGCAGATGAGAAAACACTAATCTGATCTTACCAGCAACATACAAACCCTGGGGGCGGAATTAACGCCTACGGCAACCAGCAAAGGACACCTCCTAGCTTAAACTAGCTACAAAAAACAACGATACTAAGATTTAAACCAAACATGTGGCAACAATAGCCAGCTGCGGAGTCAGTGCCGCCTCGGGCAAGTGCATAACGTAGTTTTCGGTTATACTGAACACATCAGAGCCGTACCCGGCTCAAGTAGTGAATGATGGCACACGAGTAGCGCACGGCGATGCAGCGTCAACAATGGATTTGAAACGATTTTTAGAGGCCGACAAATTTTACTCCAAATACCGAAGTATAAGTAGCTGCAGTAGGCACAGGGCGCACAACCGTTTTCACCAACGCCACAGATAGGCTAATAAGGGCCACAACACCAGAAAATCATACTATCAGATACAAGTGAGCAGTATTTTAGAAACAGAAATTGAGTGCAGCCAATGCAAACGTCGAGGGAATTTATGGAGGTATAGCAACGACTTCGGCACAAAGACACAAGAGCCATGTGAAACGACGCAGAGCCATCTCTTTTTCTTAAGAAAACACACTGTATAACCGAAGCCACATAGACCCTCCCTCAAACTTACTACAAAAGACTTCACTAGACAACAAAAAACTGCGAAAACCCGAAGGCGGAAGCAACGCGTCAGTCTCAAGAACGGGCCAAAGAATTTCCAAAGACACACAGAATGATGCGAGCAACCATTTTTGCAGCCGCCCTAGCAGCTGGATTTTTCACAGCTACGTCTACCATCAACAACGCCATGCACAAGGTGGAAGACCTCTGCACCACAGCGGACTATCTTAATGCCCTAGCTTAAGCCACCGAACGAAAACTAAAAAATCAGATAGCCAACGCCCAAGCAGACTTTCTCGAAGCGGCTCGGCTGCGAGTGGCAATAGCAGCACAAGCGACAAACTCCCAGTTCGGGACAACATTGCTGCAAATTAAACTGACAGCGGCAACAAAAACATCTCTCAACAAAGCGGCCGCTCAATACGACGCGGTTGTATCAGGAATCGGTGCCGTCAAAGAACTAACTGGAACGCAAGAACTATTGGCAGAACTTCAAAAGCTAAACTTTCCAAACATAGACAGCGCGGAAGCAAACACTTTTCTGGGAGAAACTGGTAAGCATCTCGTGGCGGCGCTGTCGCAAACGGCAACAGGAGAGTGTACGACGGACCAAGGCATTAGGAAGGCGAAGGAACAACTAGAAACCCCAGCTAGACAACGAAACCGCCTACCAATCTTCACCATCAAGCCAAGACCAGCAGGCACCAGGCTAACCGACGACCTAACAATCTTTGAGACTATGGGAACAAAGGCATTCCAATCAGAGACGTGTCAGCGCGCCGCAGAGGGGACCAACATCGGCTTCAGAAGCGGTACGCTCTTGACAACAACGCCAAAAGCGTTGGCACGAGAAGCCGGAAGCAGCAGCAGTGACTATGACACCTGAAGCATAACAGACAACGAGCTGCCCACGAGAAACAAACTAACAAAACTAAGCCAGGAAATCAAGTAAATGGAAATAGCAATGAGCGATCTAACTTATACACGACAAGGAATGAACTTAAAAGAACAAGCTACAACACCAACACTTACAGGAGCCATTACAAGGATCTTAAAAAAAGTAACAACAACGTACACTACAGACAAGTGAAAAGAAGAAGCAGAAAAGCTACTAGAACAAGAGTATGGCAAAGATCAAAGAAATGTCGAAGAAGCAATCACGAAGCCGACGCGGGAATTCAAACCAAACCAAAACAGAAACATGCAACGCAGGTGACAAACATCTGAAACAGATAACCTCAATAGACGACCTAGCAGCAGAAGAAACAAATTACACTGTCAAAAAAATCGTCTACTAGCGAGAAACAAGGAAAAACCTAGCCAGCTCCTCATGCCCTCAAAAAAAGAAAACCAGAAGAGCAACCCAAACCAGCAGATGAATGTACAATACACACAACGAAGACACCATGCAAAGATGAAAAAGGTTGCGACTTTGATGAAAAAAAACGGAGGAAGAAAGATGCTTTCCGGAAGAGAAGTAATATACGACATCAACAGGAAGAAATTCTGTTGTGATTAAAGCTCCCCTTTTGCATGCATTTTCGCTTGTATAATAAATTTTTGTAAAATGTTTTATTCAATATTTATTAGTATTTACTTTTTGAGAGAATTGCTACATTTGTGATATTTTAGAGGTTTTTATGAAAATGTGCAAATTAGTTTAAATTTTGAAAAATGCGTATAGCAGTGACATAATAGTGTAAAGAAGTATGGTGATAGGTTATATAAAATGAATGTTATTCCGATTAACATTGTTTATTTTATGTATTTTGGTTAGTTTTACAATAGTAGCGATAATATTAGGAGTGTATTATGAATGTGTATATACGAATAGTATAACTAAAGTGATTACGCAAAGTATATTTACGGTTTAATAAAGGGAATTTAAAGTAATAGCTAGTGAGCCGTGAGAATCAGTAAAAATTAACGGGAGAGGAGCAAGGGGAATATTATGAACGATAATTAAGATTGGAAATTAGATTATATGGAGTGTCCTGTGCAGAGTGGAAGACCGATATGATCATCGTACGGAAGAAGAAGAAGGAAATGGATACTGTGAGAATACGGAATTCATCGGTCAGTAAGAATGGACTCATTTTATTACCCGCAGCAACGGAAGGAGAAGCTGCTTCGTACCAAGGCAGGGAATTACAGATAGAAATGACGAAATAGGCGCTTCTAAGAGTCACAGATGAGTTTTATGAAGTAGAGAAAGTTTCAGACGATATACCGCCTCTGTACTGCTGCCTCAAAAACAAACCATTTAACCCTTTTGAGGAGCGATAATTCACATAAGAACACATACGGACAGAGCATTGATGTAGCACATCAAGAAACTTTCAAAAAATAGTGCATGCAGGACTTCCATTTCAGAACAATAGAAGAAAACAGCAGCATTAACTAAGCATAAAAACGGGACATGCTCAAGAGCATGCGCAACACAGAAGTGTTGGTGTTATATCGTCGTCGAAGATGCATCCGTACAGTAGTCGGAGCGGAAGAAATGCATACAGTAACTGCAATTAAGAGTGAATATTCTTATACTTAACTACGTGACTTTTTGTATATACTTCTGCAAAAGTAAATCGGGTGGCATTCTGAATTTCATTTCCTCTTTACTTGAAATGAGCTACTCCGTCGACGCGGAACTCCACAAATCTTTCTGAACCGACCAGCTAAACAGAACGGCCAGTTTCTATAGCTAAAGCCTGTAACGTTGTCGTGCAAAAGCTCTCTAGTGCGCACGCGGTAGCAGAGCCCTCACAACATTCACAAAAATTCTCCCTGGGATATTAAAGCACAGTATACGCGAATACGTAAACCTAAAAACATAATAAAACGGCAAACCCATGAAAAAAATGTATGTACGCAAAACGACGCAATCTACAGCAAGGGCTATAACATTTATACTCGCCGCTGCAGCAGTAGTCACAGCAAACAACAAAGGTATTAAACATACACTTTTGGTACGATACTACAAACCAGCAAGGACCGTTAGATCGACGTCTAAAGCATCAGTTTCATCATTCACCTCACGCGCAACCAACATCCAAAACCTTCATATCCTTAGTCTCAGACTCAAAATCTACGCCTTACATGAAAGCCAGACTAAGCAAGAAACAGCAACGATCCTGGTGGCAGCAGCTGGTCATAAAGCCTCAACGCTGCAACAACAACCTCTAGCAAAAGCCTAGAAAGCGATCAAGGCTTCAAGCTACGGCCACGCTGCATCAGCTTTAATAACGGACTTCTACGAAATGCTAGAGAGCATAAACAACGCAAAAACAGCCTATTACGTGACAGGCCCACCTGACAGTACCGACGCCGCAGGCCCTACAGAGACCGAAGGGTGTGCGCACGCAGCAGCCGCAGACTTCGAAGCAGGCACTTTCCACCACTCTAATGAGCTAATTCAAACCGTATTCGAGGATGGGGACCCGATCTCGACACCAGACGGCAATGCGACTAAGACTAAGTTCGGTTTTTTCACTGGAACCGCCAATCAGGAGACCAACACTGGATTCCCAACAGGCACTCCAAAAATCGATAAGGTCAAAAAATTAATGGGCTTTTCAAATTAAACGCAGCCTCGGATCCCACTACACCGGCAATAACCAACATCGAAACAGCGGTTGGTGGAGGAATCAATAAATTCTGGAAGGACTTGCACACAGCAACGAAAGATTTTTTTCACGAAACCGGTCGTCCAGGTAACGGAAGTATTCAAAAAACTCTAATTGCGCTAGGAAGCAAAACGTCCGTCGAACAACACATCAGAAACTTTTTAGCAGCGGCGAACAACACATCGCCAAAATCGGTAAAAGATGACATCGATGCCGAGTACAAGCAAAACATCGGAGAAAACAACGAAGAAACAGACAAACTGTGGACGCAACTCAAAACAACCAGGGTTGTGAACCCGGAAAAAGATTACGGTTAGACAACGGAGCTGAACTCTTTAACAACGTCGGAAGTACTAGAAGGCCTTTTAGCTTATAACGAAGCCAAAGCGGCAGCAAGACAAAAACAGGAAGCGGAGAAAATAACTAAACTCAAAAATGAACTAGCAGACCAAAAAGGAAAATCACCAGAAACAGAATGCAATAAAATATCTGAGGAACCCAAACTTCTACAAAAATGCAAGGGAAAGAAAAAATACGAGTGTAAATCTCCGGGCTGTAAGTGTAAAGAAAAACCTTGAAAAAATTCCATTACTCTTTCAAATAAGAAATGTACTCTAATTGTCTTTGGTTACTGTTGCTTTTGTGAACTTTTTGGCATTCTATAATTATAGCATTTTAAGAATATTTTCTAAAATTTCTAAAATTTATAACATTTGATATATGTTAACTCTTTTTTAATTAAATGTGCAAATTGTTGAAATTTTGAGAATTTTCGAGACAATATGAAAATTATAAAATGTATAGAATATATATATATATAATATCTAAAATATGATTTTAAAAAAAATGTATGAGAAAGTTGACTATAAGTGAAACTTAAAAGGCGTGTAGGATTTGAAAAATTATTGCTATTGACGAAATTTACCAACCTATTTTATTGCATTTATTACATTTATAGTAGTCATGGCAATAATAGTAACAGTAATAATAAAAAATGAGGATAATGGCAGCAGTATGTTGCAATTGTGTACGTAGTAATATTAAAACAACAGCAGTGGTGATTACTACCAAAGAGACGAGAAAAAAAGTGCCTGAGTCAATGACAAGGGTAAAGTTGGTTTAAGTGAGTTGGTGTGAAAAATAGCAAGATGAACATTTTCAAAGAAAGTGCAGAAGGACAATAGGAAAAAATGGAGACGGAATATACGCAGTTTCAAGTAACGATATGACTGTGGGAATGACCTTACTAAAGGAGATAATAAGGTGAACGTCATGTCAAGAGAGAAAGTCTAGTGTGCAGTCCAAATGGGTCGCAACGTTACACGCAGTTAAAGAGACATTTAATTTTTAAAATCTGAAAAATAAAAAATTAAATGAAAGTATATCCAAAAATCCAGAGGGCTACACAATAAAATAATACTGGAAAGGCCACAGATGTCCCACATTTCCACTCGAAAATGTATAGATGCAACAAAAGAGGTGATGGTTGCGACTGTAGATTAAACATGACCCTAATATCCAGTGGTGAAGAGATCTGAAAAACAGAAGCAGTGGCAACGGAAAAGAGGCTTTGGGTTAAGTGTGGGGTAATTTCTAAGTCATCCACTCATTAAATATAGTAATAATGGCCAATATTTGTGAAACAAATATAATATTATAGTAAGAAAATATTTTTAAAACTATAAATACTAATGAATTACTTTGGCGAGCAGCAAAAGAATAAAAATACGAATCCTTCTGGAAATGGTGCATATGAACACATAGAATATCTCTATAAAGTGTAGAAATTCAATGGTGATATTCCTCCAATTTGTTTTTGGTATACTAGTCAGACACTAAAACCTATGAAGGAGCGAGAAATTCATATAAAAGTGGTCGGTAGCCGCAAGTTGAAGTGGAACATAAGGTAAGACAATGGCAGAAACGAAGGAACTTTCAGGAGGCAAAGTAGCAACGTTTAAACGCCGGAGGATACAAATAAACCAGGAATGGAAGGAAGAATCAGACGAACCAGCGTTGTGATCATTTTTAACGCGGTTAAATTTTCATTCTGAAACAAAACGAGAGCCGTAAAGTGTAACCAGATAAAGACCATTGCAACGCGTAAATGATATATCTTTAAAATTTGGATGAACCTCTTTCACAGTAAAAAGTGAACATTGTTGAACTTAACGGCGTTCTTTATTACGTCTAGGCCCTTACAAACAAAGGTGAAAAACATAGAATCGTTTGACACGAAACAATGAAGCGACCAAATTTTGTATATTTCCATTTTTCCACAGGTTGTTTCTTTTTACGTGGGAGCGGTCAGGCGTCCGGCTGTTTATTTATAGCGCCGCCCTTAATCCTTGAGCTAACTTTCCAGGTGAGAAGTAAGGCACAAAGGATAAATTTTAATCATTCACCGGCTGTTGATGATGACGCTGGCGCTGATTGAGCAGCCCGGAGTGCAGCCAAATGGGTGGACGATCTCTTCGTGCCTGTCGTGCACGTAAAATGGACCTACGTCGTCCGTCACAAAAAGAAAATCGAAAAGAACGTACCAGTAACGTCCCTATTAGGTAATCATCTTCTAGTGGAGAGTGCAGCGAAGATGTAGTCAGCAGTGGCGGCACTAGTCAGTAGGAAAGAGTTCTGACCTTTAAAACTACCAATGAAAAACGGTGCGTGATTAAACTATTTCGATGTAATCGACAACAGAAACTAGTGCACGTATTGCGTAAAACAAGGAACACCAAGCCACTGCAATGGTAACGCCAATTTAAGTATTTCAATTTCAGAAAATTGATTATATACCTTTAGCCGCGCACTTGTTTAGCAATAAAACGAATGCCACCAAAGTTAGGGTTAGCCCTGCCGCTTCTAATCGCTTCAGTAACATCACCACGACCAGGCGAAGCGACAGCGGGAAACGTCATCAAGAAAGCAAACTGGCAAGCAATATGCAAAGTAACCGCTGACGCAGGCAACCTAGCAGGATTGGCGCTAACGAATATTCGAGCGCCTGGATTGCAAGTGGCGGCTGACATAAAAGCACTCTTACGCACCTTAATCTACATCGAAGGCAACTCAACCAGTGCAGCGACGAAAGTGCAGGGAAAAGCAGCAGCTTTCCTAGCCGGCCAAACAGCAGAAAACCTAGAATACTACTCATCAACAAGTGTAGCAACAGACGTAACAACAGCCCGAGACGCCGGCAGGTTGCACGGAGCAACGCACGAATTCATGTCTGTACAAGCAGACGGATCAACCTCAGCAAACGGCTGCATCGGCGATAACGAGTCTGGAAGCAACGCATTAGCAGGGTTCAGCGCGGTCGTAGAAGCAAACCCAAACTGTCAGCTCAGCTGGGAAACAGTAACCACGTACGACGGCACAGTGACAGCCATAACGAAAACGGGACTAGGCGGAAAATTTGCAAATGCCATAGCGCACAACAAGTTCACAAGCGGAGACAGAAAATGCAACATCAATTCGGCCGCAAGCGGTTTTAAACTGAACAACGACGGTACCAGCGTCGACACATCGGGGAACAAGCCCAAAATGGCCGCAGGGATAATAAGCCTAGACGCAGCCAACGGCATTAGAACAATAGCCCTGGCGAACGTGATGGGGGACGACGAACACCCCTACCTAAAAGCAGCAGCAACAGCCGCAAAGCGGAGCAAGCAAACGCCTAAAGCAGCGGACCTCACGACAGCAGATACTGCCTTAGCCTCAACAGATTTCAAAAAGGCAGCTCGCAGACACATTCTTGGTAAAAAGGAAACAGCCGATGACAGCGATACCACATTGGCAGCAAAGGTCAAGAAAGCTTTTGGTAGTGACGAGAGCATCAACAAATTAATATCAACCAACGTAAACAATATGCCTATCGCAGGCATACTAACAGACAACACAGATGCCAAAAGCCTAGGCCAAATAACCGACATAAGCGAGCTGGTGCGCTTGTACTTTTACTACTCGGACTTGAACAAGCAGAAACTGGCTGACACCGCGAAAAAACCTCGAGAGGCAGAAGCCAAGACGGCTACAAAATCAGCAGAAGAGAAGGAAAAAGAATGCAATACCAAAGGCAAGGACAAACAAGATGGGTGTGAAAAGCTAAAGGACCAGGGATGTGTTTTCAACAAAGACGGCGACAGGGACAAAAAGTGCACCTTGAGTAAGGAAGGCAAGAAGGAAGCGGTAAAAGCGGCAGAAAGCAAAGAAACAAATAAAGATGGTAAAACGAACACCACAGGAAGAAATTCTTTTGTCATCAAAGATTCGCCTCTTTGGCTTGCATTTTTGCTTTTTAATTAAATTTTCTAAAAATTTCTGCTCAATTTCAAGAAATAGTGAAATATGATAATTTGAGAAAAATTATCTAAAATTGTAATATATATTAACACTTTTTGATGAAAATATGCAAATTAGAAAAAATTAAAAATTTTTCAATAATATGTGTATCATAGTGGTATGTGGGTGTAAAGTAGGATGGTGAAACGCTGTAAAAAGTGAGTTCTCTTATAATTTTTTTGCTTTTCATGTATGTTATAAATAATAATAATAATTATTATTATTATTAATAATAATAATGATGATAATGATAATAATAGAAGAGTGCTGTGAGTGTATATATACTAGTATTATAATAATAGTGGTCAAAAATGGAAAGATACAGTCGAAACACTTCATCGAACTTCAAGGGTGCAATGACATCGAGGGAGTGAGTGGGGAGAACATGATGAGCACTATTAAAGGTAACGGAGAAAGAAAATGAAGGTAGAATATACGGATATCTAAAAACAAATTAGATTATTACCACAATTATGCAAAAGGAGATAATGCTGACTGTAGGTTTTAACTCGATAGTGAATTCTAACCTTGATTAATGCCAGGCTACGTTTGAATTTCACCGACTGTAGTGTATTTTCAATATAAGAAACAAGACAAACGCAGATGATCCAGTCACCGTGGTTGTTACTGGAGTTATAGTGGCGCCAACAAAGCTGTTGACAGAAGCTGACTCGCCGGAAGCAAACGAGAAAAACGTGACTGCAACGACAGTATGGCAACAATGTGCAAACAAAGCATCAGCCATCAGCATCGCCGTCCAACTTCCCATCGAAACCTGTCACTTAATTTATTTATAGCAGCTGATTACCATCTAGTCACGTAATTAAAAAAAAAATAGTGTACTAGGAAGCAAAAAAGGCCACGATTCAACAGCACCAGGAAAACAGCACAAAAAGGGGATGCTATTATAGTTGCTACTCCTAACTCAGATCTGTGCAACAGCTAAACTTGCACATGCAACTAACTACGCGCTAAAAGGAACCGTCTGGATACCCCAATGCCAGCTGGTTCGGGAGCTGAGGAAAACCGGCAAAGCACTTAATACAAAACTAGCGACTCACATGATTGCATCCGACACGCTGGATTTACTAATAGCCAAGATAACACTGTACAATGAAAAAAACGCTCTGACAAAAGAAGCAGCGACACTGAGGGCCATTTCCGCAGCAGCGGCGGCGGAGAAAAAGACAAGGAACACTTATACACAGCAAAATCTCAAAGCAGCTCTAGACGCAACAGCATACACCAGTGAACTTTCTGGGGCGATTACCTCAGCAGTCGACACGCTATACCATGCCGCAGGGACGACCAACTACTTTCTCGCAAACAATAACGGCAACGCCGATGGCAAGGCGGAAGTAGCAGCAACACAATGCCAGGAGCTCAACATTCCACAACACGAAGGCGACGGGATAATAAGCTCTAGCATAGTAAATGCCAATGGGTTCCCCACAATAACAGGAGCAGCAGCCGCTACAGGCCAAGGAACGCGGAGCCAGTGTGGATTTTTCGAGACAACAGTAAGTCAAACAGCCAGCCCCGGCATTTTAACTGGCAACACAGGCAAGGCGCAACTCGCATTTGGGCTAATAGGGGCGACCGCTACCCAGCAACCCATAGGGCAAGCCTTAGCCAACATAAAGCCGCCAGGCCACACCACCGATACTACTTTTTTTTCAGCGCGTTCATACAGCCACCCAAGCGGCAATAAATCTCCAGCACGCGCCGCAAACAAAAATTGACGAAGTCACAATAAAAAGACTAGCCGCTTCCGCTACCGCAATGGAAGCGTTAAAGAAAATTTTATCGGCAAGAGAAGGTAAAAAAACAAAAGATCTCGACCCCCAAACAGCCAACCTAAAAACGACCTGGTTTGGTGACGACGATGCAAAGGCATGGCAAGCTTGGGAGAAAGCCAGAGAGGATAAAGTAATAAACCCTACCACAGCAGCAGAAGACGACACAACGATAGAAAGTTTAACCAACGTTGGAGACATCTGCGGCCTTTTAGCGCACTATGCCGAACTGAGAAACAGCAAGTTCTTGCAAACAGTATCTCCAGACAAAACGTGCAAAGGAAGTGGCGACAACTCAAACAACAAAAACAAAGATAATTGTGGCAAACATAGCACCAGAAAAGACTGCACAGGGGAGACGGGTTGTGAATTCGATGAAACAAAGACACCAAAATGCTTTCCAAAACCTGAAGAAAAGACAGAAAAGAAAGATAGGGAAAATGGAAAAACAACAAGCACAAACACCACAGGAAGCAATTCATTTGTCATTAACAAGGCTCCTATTTTTCTTGCATTTTTGGTTCTATAATAAATAAATTTAAAATATCTTTGCTCTATTTACTGAAATTTATGAATATATCATTTTGAGATTATTTTCTAAAATTTACTTCAATTTATACAGTTTTAACATTTTTTTGGAAATGAGCGAATCATTTAAATTTCAGTAAAATGTAAATAGCTTTTACCTACGGATAAAAAGTAGTAAAGGACGTTATAGTATAAAAAAACGATTACTATTCTTGTTTTATTTATTCTTTAATTTTTGTTCTTTCAAAGCTATTTGTTATGGTTATAATAAAGATAGTAGTAGGGGAACATGTTGTGAGTGTATGTATACGACTATTATAATGTAAGCAGTAATAATAATGATAATGATAATAATAATAGGAGTGTGTTGTGAGTGTGTGTATACGAATATTTTAATAATAATGGTAAGAACCAAATCTCTTTGCAAAGTAGAAGCAAAAAAAATAGCGAATATGTACAATAATAGTAAATGACCGAGAAAGACTGTGGCAGCGCTAACATAAATAACAATAAAAAGTGTAATGGAAGAAATTAATGAATTATACGCGCTCTCGAACGGAGAAAAGAACGATCAATCATTAAGCGAAAGAACATGGGGCTGCTGTCAAAGAGGCAGCAACCGACCCGATCGTAGAAGCTTTGGACAGTTTTCAGACGCAGCTATACCAAAGGGGAAGGCGACTGAAAAAAGACAAACCAAAAGTACGCACCAGAAGAGTAAAAAATTGCAGATGGGCCACGGCAGAGGATTTTAATAGGGAAGATAAAGTTAACGATTATGCACTACCACCACCATATTTGTGTAGAAGAGAACCGGCTACAGTTTCCAACTAACGAGTAATTTATATGAGAACATACACTGATGTGGTGTTTATGTAACGCATCAGAAACTATCAAAGCAAAATAATGCAGGAAGGACTGTAATTCTCGAACAATAGGAGATATAGATCGGCGATAGACCAGGATAGCGATGCGTCATGGTCGGAGTGAAGCGTACGTGGAAAGCAGCACCGTTTTAACATGATTGCACATGACTCTAACTAACAGGATTGACCTTGAAACATGAGCACAGTTAGAATAAATATCAAAGATTTAAGATATATATAAAGTGGTATCCGTTAGACGTTAAAGTGAAGATTCTTCATATAAAGCAAGTGTATTTTTAATAAATCTCCTATGTTTCTCATCCGACACGTTGCAAAACTTAAAATCTGTCGGAAAAAACTACACATGACAAACCCATCGAAATGACTGCTGAATCGAGGACATGCAGAACGGCAATGCAGCGTACTGCCGATCAGAAAAGCAGGACAGCAGACGTTTTTGCAGAGGATTTTGCATTTGAAGGAGGCACGTGTGGTTATTCAGTAAGGAGCAACCCAAGTCACAGGAAGGATATTACAGCAAAGCAAAACCGACTGACGCCATAAGAAGAGGCAGAAACAAAGAAAAGATTAAGCCCAACCCAGTTGCAAAGCGCATTGATAAAAAAATTGTTTTATAATCTATCGGAACCCTGATCAAGTCAAGCTGTGACAACTGACACGCCACAACACCAATCTCTCCCACTTACAAACTGATAAGACTTGTAACTGACAGATGATAGGACAGTGGTCCAAGATATTTCTAATCGCACTAGCGTTGACTTCACCGGCACTAGCGTCGTTTCAAGCTGACAACGCAGCAGACTTGCAGTTGCTTTGCACCGCAATAGCCCTAGACGGCGCAGAGCCAACCAAACTCACAACGGCAGACTCCGCCGAAACGACAATAAAGCATGCGAGGGCGCTAAACATGTCAGCCGCCGACGAAACCTGGCAAGAAATATTCGTAGGCGGCAAGAGCAAAAACAGCTGGGAAGCAAAAAAGCAAAAAGTAACAGGTGAACCGTTCAAATCTCACTGGGAAGCAGACTATGATAAATGGGTGGAGGACAAAGAAACAGTTGACAGCGGCACTGGCCAAAGTAAGTGGCTGACCCTAAACCCCCGGCCCGCCTCAGCGCCAGCATTACAGGCAGCCGCGGAAAAAATAAACTCAACCCTAAGACAGCTACTAAAACAACAAGCGGCGCTCGAAACAGCGACAACAGAAGCAACGGAAACGTACCCAAACGAAGCCAAAGACGAGCTGATACAAGCGCTCTACGGGACCGGCGTAACGCAACCAAAGTTCACGGACGGAAAGACAATAAAACACGCAGCGACGTACGCAAACGGCTGCGCAAAGAACGCGGGCCTTTCTATCTACGGCGACGTAATGTGTATCTGCGGCACACAATCAGCCGACACCAGCGACCAGTGCGCAGACCCAGTCATCGCCATAAAGTGGAGCGGAGGCAACGATCAAAGCGTCATATCACAATTAAAGGCCAAATGCAAAACACTTAAACCGGCCGAATACACGGCAGGCGACCTAGAAGCCTTAGTACAACGCATAGTAGGCAGGGTGCGCAGCGCCAAAGGCGCAGGAAATGACGTTATACATTACTTAGGCAAAGTTAACCTCGGGACGTGCACCGGGGCGAACAGCCAAGCATGCGCGATATACGCCAGCGACAGCGGAAAGCACAGCGCGATCACAGGCGGCCTAAACATCCCTTGGCTAAACCACCTTGCAAAAGCAGCCAAGGCACTGCGCAAAGCAGAAGCCGCAGCGAAAAACACAGAGACATCAAGCAAACACATCAAAATTTTAGCAGACGCAATACAAACCGCATACTCTGCGACACGGTACAACATGATGGGAAAACCAGCAGCAGCACAAACCGAAACACAAAGCAAGAAAACAGACGGCGAAGACGGAAAACAACACCACTGCAAACAGAAGACCAACCAAACAAAAGAAGAATGCAAAAAACTTGGCTGCGACCATGACGAAAAGGAAAACAAGTGCAAACCTAAAGCAGGAACAGAAGACAAGGTAGCAGGAACAGGAGATGCCACAACTCCAAACTGTGCTAGCCATACTGAGAAAACTAAATGTGAGGCTGAAAACACCGGAAAATCTAGTCCTGTTTGTGGATGGAGAAAGGGTAAAGATGGGGAAACAGAACCAGAAAAGGAAAAGTGCCGCTCTTCCAGTTTTCTCTTAAACAAGAAATTCGCCCTCAGCATGGTTTCTGCTGCTTTTGTGGCCTTGCTGTTTTAAAAAATTTTTTCCCCCCCTTTTTTAAAAACTTTGCTAAAAATTCTTGCTATTTGAAAAACTTTCTGATATATTTTAACACCCAAAAAATTCCCCGAAAAAATTGAACTGTGTTTTTGTAAGTTTGTAAAAATTTGTGATTCTGTAACAAATAATTTCTGGCAACTTTAAATTTTTTTTTCCTCTTTTCCCGTTTTTTTTGGAGTTTTTTTTTTGTGCAGGTAGGTTAGGGGGGTTAGGGTTAGGGTTAGGGTTAGGGTTAGGGTTAGGGTTAGGGTTAGGGTTAGGGTTATCTGGTTAGGGTTAGGGTTAGGGTTTTTAATTTTGAGGATTGTTTTTTAATTTACTTTTTTTTATTCTTTTATAATTCACCGTTTTTTAAATTATTAGCGATGCAGCGGCTCTTTTTTTACGCGGGATCTTAACCTTATTTATCAAGCAGGAATCTTCGTCTGCATATTTTTTTTTCTGCAGTGTCAATTCGACTTTTTTTTTTGCTTTGGTGAATTTCAGCTCTGCATTTCTCGCTGCGCGCGGCTTCAAAATTTTTTAAAAAACGCTTGAACGTGGAGTTTCGCTGATCACAATGATTTGCTTTCAAAGGGAAATTAAGGAAAAAAATAATAATATTTAAGGGATAGCCGATTGTCAAAATCAGTAACAAAATCGCTGTTACACAATCTGTTACTGGCACCCGACAGCCAAAGCCGCTCAATTGCCAGGTGCTCAGTTTTTTAATCTCGCTAATTTTTTTTGATTAATTTGTTTTCTCTTTTACGAAATTATGTTTTTTTAAGTCTAAATTTTTTTCAAAGCATGTTTTTAATTTTTTTAGTGATACGCCGGTTTTTTTTTTTACGCGGGAGCTAAGTTTTTTTCGTGCACCTCAGGTTTTGCGTTACCACGCACATGCAACAAAGCGGCAACAAAAAGGCAACGCAAAACCGCCAAAAATAATAGAAACAGACGAAACTTGCAAAAAAAAAAGGAGCAGGAGATGACAGCGAAGGTGGCTGCAGAGTGGGTAGTGAAGCCGAAAATAAAAAGTGCGTAAAAGATCCGAATTACAAACCAAAACAGGTAGATGGACCGAATCAAGAGGGAAAACAAACGCCAGAGGGATCAATTCTTTTGTGATAGAAACCCAATTTTGCTTGTATTTTTGCTTATATAATTGAGTTTCTAAAAAATATTGGTAAAAGATTTTTTGCATAATTTTATAAATATATGAACTTTTCTATTTTATGAGATTTATAAATATATTTTAAAATTTTTTAAAGATAATATGGAAATTTGTAAAAGTTTAAAAATTTTGTGTGAAAATGTCCCAAATATGTGAAGTATCAGATTTATACGGTGTAAAAAATTAATACTACTATAAATTTTTACAAAATTGTTTTATTTGTTTAGATTGGTAGAGTTTTAATAGTAATAATAATAATGATGATAATAATAATTGCAATGATAGAAGAGTGTTGTGAGTGTGTTTATTATTATTGTAAGAACAGTGATGAACTTCTAGGAACATAAGACAAATGATGTCTTCAGACACGTTTGGGATCAACTTAAATATAAATAGTGGTATAAAGAGAAATTTATGCATTGTACCAGCAGAATCTTTAGTATGAAGAAGCCGCACCCAAGCAAAACAGGGTTGCAATACAAGCAGAAATTCTCACCTTTATTTTGATAGCATGGTTGGAAACCGCTATAGCACAAGATCTTTCCAAAAAGTGGGGATACGCAGCGAAGTAACCAGGTAACGCCTCTGTTTGCACAAAAGTACCTAAGATCTATTGCGAAACTGATATAAAAACTTGTGTATAGAGGAAGACGCACAAACCTCTCACGATAAACCACAATTATTGTGGTTATAAGTCTGCGGCGGCGCACAACGTTGTCGGATATTTGTATATGTTGGTGGCATGTACAAAAGTAAATGATGTATATTGGCGCAGACAAACAAACGAGTGGAAGTGGTTTATTAAATAATGAGATGACGCAAACGTCAGAGAACAGAGCGAAAGCCCAGATATCAGATGGAAGACAACGAAAACAAGGACTAAGACAATATTGCAAACTGTTCTAAAAAAATAAAAGTGCCAAAATGAAGCATAAAAATGAGATACACTGCGCAAGCAGCTCATAGCGCACGAGCATCCCGGCGCTTACTGTATTCAACAAGAAAGCGGATAAATGCCACATCACAAGACCCCCATTATCCCGTCTAAAATGCGTAAGTATACAAAAGCGAACAAAGCTCAATACTAAAAACGGCAACCAAGCGGTAGACCGTCTTCAAAACTAAGCTAACCCCAAGGCACTACCCCAAGAAATGGGAAACTACAAGACTCTCCATGCAGCAATAGGCACGAGCGTATTTCTCACCGTTATTCGACCATTAATGGCGGGCGACAGTAAGCCCGAAATACACATGACGAGCCCATGCCAAGCAGCCTATGTCCTGACAGCAATAGCAGAACAAATCAAAACGGAGCTGTCAAAAGGAGATACCAAGATAGCAGATTAAAGCAGAGGAGCGCACAAACAACAGCAGGATGAGCAACATCACCAGGACATCAGATTTCCAAAATGTTCGGCCAATATTGACTGTACTCACGAAGCGGCTCGATCAAATACAAACAAAGCGGAACGATCTCCTGGAAATAACATTTAATATAATTACTAAGCTAGCAAATCTGAGCGGTCACCAAAGTGCAGTGGCGGCACTTTCAGACATTAAAGTCAAAGGCCTTAACACGGGAAAAGGCGACCAGAACAGTTCCAGAAATGACCAAACGAACATTAACTTCCAAAGCAAAACGTCTAGCGACTTAACAATTTGTCACAAAGCACTGGAAGCCAAGGCCAACCACTTCAAGAGCTGGGTCCGGACGACAAAATTAGACAGCTTAAAACTTTTCACGGTTACAATAACGCCAGACAACACTGCGGCAGTCCGGGCAGCGGCAGTCGAAAAAACCAACAGCGCTGCTTGCGCAAAAAGCGGTGTAACAGGAACTGTCGCGACAAGCAGAGACAACGCATGCATAATAGACGGCCCTGTAACAGCAGAAGAAGCAATCACCCTATCCAAAGGCAGTGGCGACTTCGGACTAGCAGGAAAGGCTGTGACATACAGTGGGAACTTCAAACAGTTTGCTCAAAAAAAAGCCATAGACCTACTCGAGGTGGCCGCAAGCTGGGAAAAAACATCAATGACCTTCGATGCAGGCAAGATCAGTAGCTACGCCTCAGACGATGACTTCAGAGTGGCAGTTGGAGCAACTTGGACCGGACTCAGACGAGAAGCAGCACTTGGAGAAAAAACCAAAGCAGTTACGCAGTTAATTGCCAGTACGTACGGCGATGATAGCAGCTTCTCAAACAGGTACTGGGATAAACTGACGCAAATCAAACTTCCAACGACATTGTTAGGGGAAAAGCGCACGCAGACGATAAAGGAAGTGAAGACAATGGACGAAGCATCCAAGATGTTGTTACAGGCTCTTTTAGAAGTAACAACAAAGAACCAAGCAAGCCCCTCTTGCCCAACCAAAACAGACAAACAAGAAGAGCCAGCCAAGTCAGCAGACGAATGCAAAAACGCTGACAACAGAGGAACAACGCAAGAATGAAAAGGTTGTGATTTTGATAAGAAAAAACCGGAGGGCGAAAGATGCTTTCGGAAAGTTGAAACTGAAGAGAAAGATAAAAAATCATTTTATAGCAATTTGAGAGTTTTTGTTCCTAAGGCATTTTTATCTTTATGAGTATAGCAGCATTTTAAGGATTTCTGTCCAATTTTACGAAACTTTATAAAATTTATAAAACTTTGCTATTTTGGAATAATTTTCTATGGTTTACACAATTTTATATATTCTGATACATTTTAATAAAAATAGTGCAAGTTAGGGAACAGTTAAAGAATATGAAATATATATAACGTTAGTGAAATAAGTATGATAGTTATCTATAGATGCAAAACAGTATAATGATAAAGTATAATTAAAATAAGTGTTATTCTAATTTGTGTTACTTTGTTTATTTTGTTTATTTTATGGATATAAGTTAGGGTTATTATAGTTATGATAATAATAATGAATGTGCGTCTAAAATAAAAGCACTTAAAGAAATGGAAACGGTATAATGACGGTGATGGAGTGAGTGAGGAAGCACAGATGATACTGTTGAAGAAAATACATAATGATGGAGAGCAGAGGTGATAGAATATGCGAAATGTGAAACACATGACCACAGTGAGTCACCATCACAAACTAGCATATGAGGGAGGACACTTAAGCACGGAAAAAGTCCAGTTAATAGAAGAAGTGGACTATCTACGTTTTAGCCACAAGAAGAATAACAAGGTAATATTTAATAAGACAACAGAATATTAGACAATACAACGCAGAAGAAAATAATATAGGGGGAGGAAAAGATTTTTATCCAGATTTCACACACAAATGGATAGGTGTTGGTTCGGAGATGATTGTAACCGCTGTGATTTTTTTTCTGGAAACAGATCCTTTTATCCATCGTGAACAAGTACAAGCGGAAGCGGGAGGTGTAGGAGCAAGGGCTTGCGTATGCATGATGTAATATTTAAGTGTTTTCTCAATATATATAGTAATTATGAGAAGCATATTTCGCAAACAATATAGTATTATCTGGGGGGGATTTTACAAGAAAAGAAAAACTAATGGATGGATGTGAAGATCAAATACTGAAGAGGAACGCAGAAATTATTTTAAAAAGCACACATATGATTTCAAAAAATTACGTTTATGAAATACAAGGAGTGCCTAGGCACTATCCACAAATTATATACTTGCATAAACACAAAAAATAGCCGCATTCAATGATCCAGTACTACGTATTAGCAACAAGGACGATCTTCATTTAGTGAAAAGAGTTGAAAAGCCGCGACAGTCGTGTATGTTGAACGCGATCCCCAGCTTACCTATTTCAAGAATAGCAAACGTCAAAGAAACCACTTTTGCCACGAAGACCAGAATAGCATCTCGATCAAGCACAACAAAGCAAATCTGTGGAACTCAACTGGCGGCAAAAATAGCAGCAGTCACAGCACATAAACTACAAGATTAATGCTACAACCAAAAGAGCTGAGTAGTAGGAAACTTCAATTTATTCACCGATAGTCAAAGGAAATACCAAAATTAGTTGACAAAACGTTGCAAGGAGATATGGTGTCGGCGGTCACTATCCCCATTGTAATATAACACAGTACACTGCCAAATTGAAGGTATTTTCTATGCAAAAAATAGATAGAGTTAACTCAGATGAACCAAATAAACAGGACTAAATGCAAAACTTTTTGGGGTTTGATTTCGGTAATAAGAAGAACAATGTGTAGTAGAAAGTCAGAGAAGGCGATCAAAAAGCAGCCATAGCACAGGGAAGAATCTACGCCACCAAAAGCAGCGGCAAGAAATTGTAGAAAACGGATTAATGCCCGCATACAAGCGCCAACCAAACAAAAAGAAAGAAGAAGAACCAATCTTAACCATTAATGTTAACCACCTTGACGCCAAAGTGGTTGCGGTCACCAATACAGGTGGTGGAAAGCGTTTCGTAGAAGGACTTAAGCACACCCCCAACCTTACTTTGACTCTGGAACAATACCACATCTGGAATACCACACTTGTGAAGCGCTCCAATTTGAATACTGTAACATTGCGGCAAGCAATATAAATATATAGCCAGAAAAGAAAAAAATTCAGAGTTCTTTATAACTGGACGACGTAAAATGGAAAACAGAGTATTGCAGCAGCTACGCCAAAGTGCGAATAAAAATTAAACCTTAATAGTTGAGCGACCACTGGGCATTTAAACCTCAAAAAACAGTATAAATGATGAGATTTGACTCCAAAAGCTGGAACACCAGCCAAATCTGGCCTACGCACACAGAAACATAACTATAGTAACCGGTTTTACACAATTTATACAAATCAAGGGAATACCCAAGCTGTTTGTGAATAACAGGCCAAGCGTGAAACCAGCAAAAGAAAAGTCAATAAAACATACCACTTACACAGTCAAACGCCATTAAATACCACAGGAATTAACGAGGACAGAATAAACCAGCAGAAACGCTTCTCATCTCCTACTTGACGGTAAGCAAGCATTCGGGGGGAACTCTACTAGCTGGCAACTCTAAACCTTGATCTCAGCATCTTTTCGGAAAGAGCAATGTTTTTACGCACGGTCGTCGTAGAGTTGCTCTTCCTTGGCCACTGGCGGCATGCTGAGGCGACGCACGCAGCACTGGACGAAGAAAAAATAAAAACGCTGTGCAAAATAGCCAACCAATTAACCCTAACGCCTGCCATAGTGGTATCCAAGGCAAATCAAATAAAGAAAACACAGGAAGCCGCCCAAGAAGCCAGTCAGCTAGCGCAAGCAGCGGCAGCGGCGACCAGCGACGTCAACACGTCAACAGTTTTCCAAGCTACAGCACTGCAAGCGGCTAACTGTGCAGAAACCGCGGCTACGCAGTATACCAAGCTAATAAACGACGCACAGGAAGTAATGCTAAACGGCCCCAAAACAGCCGGACACATCACCGAAATAGCACATTTGCTGCTTAAGCTTAGCGGAGACAACAGCAAGTGGTGCCTTGGAACCTCGAGCACAAAGACAACACACACAACTGTAGCGCAGCTGGGCTGCCCGGGTATATACGTTGACACGCCGCCGGCGGCAACAGCCACCGACCCCACCCTAGTCACACAGACCGGCTTCTTCGGACTAGCAGGCGCAGCCAACGTAGAGTCTAGCACTGGGTACACGAAGTGCTACTTACTGAAAAGTGGGGCCTCAACTATTTGGGGCAAAGCAGGACCGATCAATGTCAAATTAGCAGCCGACTTTCTTGGGCTCACGGCCCAAGACAGCCATGGAAGCGAAACGGCTAATCTAGAAACGCTAAACGCAGGCGCAACCAACGGCAAATTCAACCCAGCAAGCACAGGCCCGCAGAAGCTTTTTAATGCGATACACAGGCTAAATAACTTTGAACTACAAAACTGCGGAAAGACAACCGAAGAGGCGTTACAACTGGCTGCAGCCGATCCGACGACACAAACCCTATTAGCACAAGCATTAGCAGCAAGAAATAGCTACGAACAAGCTAACCAAGCAACTAGCGACGCTCAGCACATGCTAAAAGCGGCAGCGGATGGTAAAGCAGACGAAATTGGCAAAAAGGTCATGGAAAATATAAAACAGACGTCAACAGCGAGAATCGAAAACACCAAGCAAACCTCAAAGCAGCTGAAAGAGACGCCAACAGCGGAGCAGCGTAGGCAATCTATTCTTCTGGAGCACATGAACCAGCGGTACCAGATATTGCAGTTGTCAACCGACCTCGAAGGTGAAAAGATCAAGCGAAACGCGGCCACATCAAAAGCCAAACTCAGCGATGATGACTGCAAGGCAAAAACCGGGGGTGCTTGCAAAGATGGCTGCAAAGAAATCAGTGAAAACGGCCAAAAGAAGTGCGTAGTGGATAAGAAGGAGGCTACAAAGGTAGAGGGAGGAGAGAAAGATAACAAAACAGGAACCACAAACATTACAGGAAGCAATTCTTTTGTCATCAACAAGGCACCTCTTTGGCTTGCAGTTTTGCTTCTAGAATGACACTTTTAAGATTTATTGGTAGAAGATTTTTGCCCAATTTTATAAATATATGAAATTTTCTACTTTGAGAGAATTTGCTAATTTTTTAAAAAATATGATAAATTTTAACACTTTTTGTCAAAGTTTTGGCAAATTGTTGAAAATTTTTTGAGAATATAAAAGAATTGCATTTTAAAAATGTTTATGAAACTGGCTAACGAGTAAAGTAATAGAGTGATGGGGTATGGAAAATGAGTGATATTATGAAAATATATTAATTTTCTTATTTTCACTTTTTGATGCATATTGGCGAGGTTTATAGCAGTAAGCATAATGATAGGAGAGTTTTGTGAGTGTGTGTCTGTACTAATATTAAATAAAGGGTGAGGGAGCATAATAACTAAAAAACGAAAATAAAAATACTTAAAACAATGGTAAGTGCGCAATGAGAATACGTGATTCATAAAGCTACTCTGATAGGGGTCTGGCGGCGAAACTGGATGGGCGGTATATATATCAGAGGAAGGTGATTAAATTGTTAGTATGTGGAAACATTGTAGTCAACTATTTACTCCAAGTTACATAGCAATGCATAGTGTTCAATTTTGTATAATGTGGATAATGAAAGGGATAGCGGAATGCACGCAGTGTGTAGCACTAAGGACGGTTGAAGGTAATTTATAAAATAAATGCAACATATACATGCTGAAAGATAACCTACACACACTGCGCATGAACAATTTAACAGTTGCATCATAGCGATATCAAGGTGTTGTTTATATATGTAAACACTTTTTACCCTACTAGACATCTTAGTTGCTCCCACTGGCTTCTTTCCTTCATGTTTCATGTGATCTTCTAACTCATAATAAGCTCTTCTTAGTATGACAATAAAGTCCTATGAAGTATATAGAAAGTATCTATGCAAAAGTGTGCTGCTTATCTTTTGTTGTTATGGGGATTAATCTACTTGTTTCGCTATACAGCCTCTTTAGTGAAGGTGATCCCATTTCACTTGAAATTATTGAGGATGAGTATATGAGATTTGTGTCCACAGCTGTGAGGAATATTTGGAAAAATGACGATTATTTTGTTGTGGCTGGAATACCTTCGATAGATAATGATGAGAGGTTGAGGAGAAACTTACAGAGAGAAACGTGTTGGAGTTACCATGAAGTGGCGAGAAAATCAAATAATTTTACTGGGAAGTTGCTTATAGTATATGCACTTTCACCTCATACAAATAACAATTGCGAGTTCAGAAATGTTATTAAAGATGAGGCAGAGTTAAATCAGGACATTATTGTTTTACCTGTTTGCGATGTGAATCCAACAAAAAGCAAAAAAGTGGGAGATTCAGGAAATTGGGGGTGGGAACCGGAGCTCACGGTGAGTAGAAAAACATACTTGTGGTTCAAATTTGCGGTCGAAATATTTAAAGCAAGTAACCCCTATATAATGAAGGCAGATGATGATATTTTTATGAGGGTGCCATTGTATTTGCAATGCTTTGAAATATTGCCACGGCTAAAATTGAACATGGGGAGAGCATTGGGCGAACTTGACGAGTCTATTGGCAAGCTGACATGGTATGTTGTTGGGTATGCAAATACAATTTCAAGGGATGTCGTAAAAGAAATAGTTGGCTTTTCGGAAATTTCCAAACTGTTAGTCAGAAAGAATCAGTTTCCGAAACTTCGACAAATATATTGATTATGTTGCATTGAACGAGGATATTATGGTGGGAGATGTTCTGAGGAATAAAATAAAAATTGAGGGTTTATTAACTGTGGATATTCAAGATTGTCGTTGTGATGCATGTGCAAAGGCCCCTGCATACATTCGTAAGCAGTAATCCCAATCTTATTGTTTTCCACCACGTTAGCGACGACGACTATGCAGTTCTGTGGAATATGCTAAGAAATTGTGTGTCATGCAAGGAACAAGCGGCGAAACTTGTTGCACTCGACAGCAGTTGGCAAGTTTATAAATGTTGATAATGGAGTTAAAGGTTTTACAATGACTTTGGCTATGATCACCCTGCACGCAGCAAAAAAAACTAACTTCAGAAAAAACACAGAAACCAGTGAACGATATGCTTTTTATCCCATCCAAATTTATAACAACATAAAGAGTACTTCTCTCTATTTCAAAACACTACACAAGCTGCTAATATGCTTTGGCAGTGCGCATTCCTCATAGCATTGGCAAGCAGCCTGCCTGGCCCAGCGGAACAAGCACAAGCAACGATCACGGCACTAAACCGCAAGGAGTTCGACGCGCTTTGCGAAACTGAAGGTTTGCTGCGTAAACTTTACAATGCAGACTAACCGACGGGCCGACTAGCGAAAATAACGACCGTACACGCGTCGGCACAAGAAACCGTTCAACGTTTTTTTGCCATAATAAACGGAACAGACGCAGGATATAAAGAGATAAAGGACGCCGAATGGAAGAAAGACCACCCTAGGGCCGACGATGTGAACCGACGTAGCAAGCTCGAAGCACTGTTGAGACCGATTCTAAACACAAACGGGACGATTCAATCCGACTACGCAGCGAGGAAAGCGGCACGCCAGACAGCTCTCGAAACTAGCCGACAAAACACGTTCAAGGCATTTTACCTGAAAACAGATGACGCCGCCAAAACGGCGGCAATAGTAAGCCGGCAAGCGAGCAATGGAGATTACGGTGGAACCTTTCCTAGCGTAAGCAGCTACGAAGCGCTCTGCAATACAATAGGAGCCAACAACGCCTGCGCCGCCGGGGCTCTCGTCTGCATATGCGGAGAAGCGACAGGAACGAGGACAGACAAATCATGCGCACACGAAACCATGGACCTAAGCAGAGAAAGCAACCTAAACAGCGCTCCCAACGCCGCGAGGCGGCTCAAAACAATTCTAGCAAAGTGTCCGCCAACTCAGAATCGGAAAACAATCACACACCGAAAAATACAAAGCGCCGCAGCAAAAACTGCCAACCTTATAGGTAACAACATTTACGGACTGGGAGCCGCAACAAACAACGCGGCGCCAGATTCAACAGCCTGGATTCTTGGCGGAGCCAATGGGCAAGCGACCGCAGCGGCAAAATGCGACGGCAGTTCAGTGGACCCGGCGGCCGTCGCGGCCCACGGAATATGCGTCAACTACAAGACTGCGGACGACAAAACTAACATCATCCCGTGGCTACAACATGTGACGACCGCCGGCGCCAACCTTGCAGAACTAGCAGAAGAAAGTGGCATGGCAACAGCTACAGCCGCCCTTAAAAACCTTAGGACAACAACTCGAAGCGGCCTATACGCTCAACAAACACTTGCAGCCGACAACAGTGCCACGGACAGCACCACCGACACCGGCGGCCACCCATACTCAGTGCACAAACCCGACAAACAAAACAGCAGAGGGATGTGCGAGTGTCGGATGTGATTTTGACGCTGAAAAGAACGAATGCCAACCTAAAGCAGGAACAGAAAACACAGCAACAGGAACAGGAGATAAGAAAGACGGAAAAGCTGCAACTGGCTGTGCAAAACATGGAACTGATAAGAGCTCTTGTGAGGCTGACAAAACAGGCGACAAACAAAATTGCTGATTTAGAAAGGGCGACGATGGTGAAGATGAGCAAGAAACTTTAAAGTGCAAAAATGGTAGTTTCCTGTGAATAAAAAATTTGCTTTGAGTATTGCTTTAATGAGTTTCGTAGCATTCTATCATTTTATAATTTAAGAATTTTTGCTCAATTTTATGAAATTTATGATATTAATTAAACTTATTATTTTCAGAGAATTTGTCATATTTCGCAAAAATATAATATATTTCAACACTTTTTATAAAACTTGTAAATTGTTGAAAAATTCAAAAACATAAAATTTTGATAAAAGGAATATGAAAGTAGCTTAAAAGTGCAAAGTATTATGGTGATATGGTATACTCAATGGGTACTACACAAATTTTTTTATTTTGTTTAATTCATGAATCTCAGTTAGGTTTATGATAGTATTAGTAATAATAGTAAAAATAACAGTAATAATAATGATACTAAGAGAGTTTTGTGAGTGTGTATACACTAATATTATAATAAGGATGATGTTGAGGACGAAAGGGGCAGAGACGAAAAAGCACTTAAAACACTGGTGAAGATGTAATGGGAGTGTATGAGTTGGAAAGAGTATGGAGAAGCGACCAGGTATATTATTAGATAAAATGCAGAGAGGGAATGGATTATACGCATTGCGAAGAAAATACGTAATAATAGATCATCATAAGAAAGAATATGGTGGCAGAAATCATCAAGTGGCACAGCGTAGTAAATGGACCAAATGTAGTTACTATCTTTTACGTAACAGAAGCAGAAGGAGACGCTTCTGCCTAAACCCCCAGTAAAGACCGGCGACAAAGGAATGAGAATGCGCGCATATGAGCCAAAGGAGGATATCTATGAAGCGGGCTCAATCAGCGGTGATACTCCTGGAACCCCTAGTGACGCACTGAGAAGACGCTAACCTCTTTCAAGAGCGAATGATCAATATAATTGCTTTTACTGACGAAGGGGTAAAGGCAAAGTTTATAAAGCAAAAGTATCTGAAAACAAGTTTCTGGACCCAATTTATGCAGCCTAAACGACGGAGAAATACAGCGACACAGTCTGTATGGCGTAAGTGGATGAGCGAATACTTTCAGCAGAAGAGGAAAAAACGGTACCTGTTTACTTCGAGTCAAACCTAACCCTTAAAATTAACAGAGGATAAGCGATAGTGATAGAAACAAGTAATAGATGCTTTGGATATAGATATAGATATAGATATAAATATAGATATAGATATAGATATAGATATAAATATAGATATAGATATAGAATAACTTTCGTGTAATTAAGATTGATATTTAGTCACTTAAGCTGCTCGCACGTCTACATCAACACTGCAACGGAGAATATGGGCAAAATCATCTTATCTCCTTATATATTACATAAAGAAGCAATAGAAACGCAAAATCTATTGAGGTCAGTTCTCCATTAATGAAATTTTTGGTGCTGGACGCTGATAATATATGACACAAAACCAACAACCAGTACGACTGCTTCAACAAAAGCGCTCGTAATCCAGCTGTTCTGCATGGTAAAGGCTAAGCTGACCGAAGTCAATTTGGTGAACCTTTTTCGGGCCTATTTAAATTTAACTGAGCGCCAACGAAACAGTGGGCTAACCGTTAAATGCTTTCCAGCCTATTTTTCTGGCACCTGGCGGTGGCCCCTGTACTATACCCTTACGTATGCTAAGTCGAGAGGCCACACCAGAGATTCAAAATAAATACTTTCTCTTTTTCAGTGCACGAGAACTCAACGACCAGCATGCACATGTTACACCCCCGTCTCTCTTAAAGTAAAGTTAGACCATCGCATGAACTTTCTTCTGGCACTTTCACTGGTGTTTGCCTCAAGCAGTGTTCACTGCAACGACGGTGACCCACTACTAGCTACTGCGGTTAACATCGTCTGCAAGTTGACAACTGGCCTCAAAGCAACCCCGGCCAGATTCACAGCTATTGTGTCAACAGCGGACGCCAAAATCGCATCTATCGGACGGCAGGTTCTCAAAGCGCGCCTGTACAAGATTCTAACCAACAAGAAAGGAGGAGCAGCAAAACTGGAAACAAAAGCCAGGAAATCTCGAACAAGACTGGTAACCGCAGCAACAAAAGCAGCGGACGCCGGCCTAGCGGCTGGGCGCATGGACGAAGCGATAATGCTGATGTTTCATGCCAAAGGCGCCACGGACAGATTTCTGTCACAAAGTAGCTCAAGCGACCAAACGGCAGCCGCAACGGATCTACCTAGCTGCTTTCCTGGCAGTAGCAAGCTGGCGGACATTGCAACTTTTGAAGCCGAAGGCAAATTAGCGACGGCAATAACACCTCAAACGTTGCTTACGGCAATACAGAAGGTAGAAACGGCAACCGTGAAAGACAGGAACAACAAAATTGGTGGAGTGGACCCAGTACCAACCCGTAACAAGAACTGTGTCATAACGAAAGGCAACGGCACCACGCATCACCTAGTAACGAGTGGTAGCGGAACTGTCAAGCTAGGGGACGGCCTATGGGCGGTGGGCGGCGCAGCAACAGACCACAACATATGGCCGACCACGGTAATAAGTGCAACGCACAGACCGACACTTCACACCGTGATAGTTGAAGCTGACTATCAAGCAATTGTAAGCGCTGAGGCAGTGATTACGGATAGCACTGGATCCAAAATAGCTGAGAGTGAGGAATTCCAGCAAGCCTCATCAGAAGCAAATGGCGGAAAAACCATCGAGCAGCCAGACGTCAAGCTCAAAGCCATGTTCAAAACCGACTCACCGGCCAACTTTCAAAAAGAATTCTGGAATCCATTCTATACAACACAAATTCTTTCAAAGTCCTATTGGGCAGATCCATCTAAACCAGAAAACCTTGGAGACAAGACAGACACCACTGAACTAGAGAAAGCAATGGATTTCTATTTAACAGTAACGGTGGCCACTATAGCTTCCAAAAACAAAGAAATATCAGACCTAAAAAGAAAGCCAGTACTGCGGCAAATAAACCAGAAGACGTTTGTAATAAAATCACAGACACTGAGGCAAAAGTATGTAACACTACAGAAAATTGCCATTTTGTGGAGAGCAATGATAAGGGGGAAAAGTGCACACTGAAAAAGGAAATAAAAGAAAAGCTAGAAAAAGATAACCAAGAAACTGGAGGGGCAAGTACCGGTGCAGATTGAAGTAAACTTGACACAAAGCCAAAGTGCGAAAAAGTCAATAAACCAGGGAAGCCAGCTACTTGTGACTGGAGAGAGGGAAAAGATAATGAAGATGACAAGGAAGCGGAGAAATGCCGAAATGGTAGTTTTCTAGCAAGCAAACAATTTGCAATGATTGTTTCTGCTTGTGCGGCATTGTTGTTTTAATTTTTCCCCTGTACCTAAAGAAATTTACTGTTTGATATATTTTAACACCTAAATTTACCTGACAAACTGAGCTGTGTTTGTAAAAATTCTGATTCTGTCAAAAATATTTTCTGACAGCAAAAAAAATATTTCCTGTTCCCGTTAAATTTTTTTAGACTTTTTAATTAATTTTTTAAACTTTGGATTCTTCGACGTTTTTGAGTTTTTTGATAATTTTCTTAAATCTTTCGCCGTTTTTTAAAAAATTTTTTTTTGTCTTTTTAAACCTCTCTTCAAATAGGAAACGACAGAAAAGGAGGGTTATGGTTAGTATTTTTAATTTATTATTTTTATGTGATGCAGCGGGTCTTGTTTTTTGTGTATACCCTAACCATTATTTATCCATAAAATATCTTTGCTTAAATTTTCCGACTCAGCCTTGCTGGCTATTTGTTACGATTCTACTTTTACACTTTTGTGAATTTCAGCTCTTCATTTTGCGCTGACCGCGGCTTTTTTTAACGCTGGAACGTGACAGTTTCGCTGCTCAATACGATTTGCTTTTAAATGGGAAATAAATAACAAATAATATTTGTGGGGTAGCCGATTATCAAAACAGCAATTAACCCTCAGTGGCAGAATCATTTGTTGCTGGACAATGTCTAAACCCACTCAGATACCAGAGGTGTGTTTTAACCCCAAAGCCGATGATGGCAAAAAGTGCACGTCGAGTGAGGAAGGAAAAAAAAGCAGCAGAAAAAGCAGGAGAAAATAATGGGAAAACTGACTGCAAGAAACATGACAGTAAGAAGAATTGCGAAAAAGAAAATGAAGGACTGGCAGTCAACGCACCACGTAATGTGGATGGATAGATTATGTTGATGGTACTGGCAAACTTCCCAACCCGGAGTGCCGCTCTTCCAGTTTTCTTGTCAATAAGCAATTGGCTCTAAGTATGGGTTCTACTTTTGTCAGTTTAATATAATTCTAATGATTTTTGTTCACATTTATTAATTTTATGAAATTTTGCTATTTTGTAAGCATTTGTTAAAATTTTTAAAAATATAATGACATCTGATATCTTTTAACATTTTTTGATATAAATCTGCAAATTTTAAAAAGTGTGTGTAAAAGTGGATTACAGGTGCAAGATATTAGAGTAATGGGGTATAACAAATGCGTACTCATATATAAATTTCTAATTTGGTTCATTTTTTGCATTGTGGATATTAATT